>NW_010424725.1:4021-17166 GCF_000710305.1 Buceros rhinoceros silvestris
GAAGTAATTTAGGGATGAATTACACCTTTTCCTTGCCAGTGTAAAAAAAGCTCACTTTGAAGAAAAAAAAAAAAAAAAAACTATGAATAGCTTCCAAAACATCCGCTTTGAACTCAAACAGCTCACTGCACACACAGGTATGAGGTAAGAGAACCAGTATGGCAACTACTTGACCAGCTTTGAACTGACAAAAAAAACCAAACCCATGCAACATCCTATTGCACATAGACACACGGTTTCTAGTTGGTACACCGAACCCAAAACCAAGCACATCAGCAAACAGACACACCACTTTGCAGGATGCGAGTTACTGTGCCCACCTTAGCAGGCAAGGTGCAGAGTACAGCTCCCCTTGCAGCGCCCTGGAGCCCGGGCCTAGCGCTCATCTCTTTGTTCCTTCTGGCTAGTTTGCTCCAACCAGTAACTGAGGAAAGTCATTCCTTTTAGTACTGAAACTAAATAAATTTTCTCCAGCTCTCTTGAGATCTACACCAATTCACTCGGGTGAAAAAAAGTCTGATATGTTCTAAAGAGAAATTTCATTTAAAATAAAGGAGGAAAGATTTTACAATGAAGTCTTCATAAATACATTATGCTCAGTTTGTCTGTTGCAGAAAAACAAGCTTTTCTTTCTTTCAATGAGTTGCGAATGTATTTCTGAAACATAATCATTACCAGATACCAGATGCTCATACCATTCACGGCCAGCAGAACGTTTCCACGCATCTTTCTAAAAATTTTATTCCTGCAACTCTTCACTTTCATGAAGATGAAACAGGCTTCAAACAGCCTGTCTACAACCGAAAAACTGCAATGGCAGCAGGCAGAGAATATGTTAAGATACTAAAATGCATCAGGCCCCTTGGAGATCCAGTACTGTCAGGAAACCGACAATGTTTTGTTTCACAGCAAATGTTCAATCTGAGCAGAACCCCCCCAGCTCTTGCTATTCCCTCCCCTCCACACGATGTACTGCACACTGTGACCAGGACTGCCCTCTTCGTTAGGACTTCTTGCAGAGATTAGAGAGCTTGCTAATTAGTCATTTCAACAAGCATTAAAACCAAATGCACAGAAGGGCTGTGCAACGCAGACACCTGATAGTGGCAAGTTCCTAGAGATCACCCACTCATATCATCCATACCCAAAAGACACTTCTAAGTTACTTTAAGTTTACTTTTTCCATGACCAGCAAAAAGTGTTTAGTCTGAACTGCAAAAAATTTCAGTCTGTCTCCCCAAAGAATGCTGCAATTGGTAATGAAGGAGCTGGAAAGCTCACAGTATAGGAAGCTGAGCTCCTCTCAGTATAGGGTTTAGGTAACGTGCCCTTTCCTTTATTTCTGAAACAAACAGCAAAAGCTTTTAAAGAAAATGTTCCCACTCCCAACACACACACTGCCATTTCAGTGCGCACAAACAACAGTCACACTCACATTTAATGAAATACATGTGCAATGGCAAATCACCCCAGAACAAAATTCAGAATCCATTTCAAAATTAAATGGATTACACTTGTTAGAAAACATAAGCTTCAAAAGTTGCTTAGAAGAAAAGTTTTCATCTCCAGCACAAAAAGATCAACAATAATTTAACTGTGGTCTTTTCTCAGTCCCCTCCCATACACTAATTCTCTACTGCTTTAACAGTGAATGGGTGAGCAGCTGTCTAGGAAAATGAAACCTAGAATCCAAAGAATCCAAACAAGGATCTATCGTGATATAGAGCAGTATTGTTTAAAAGCAGCTTTTCACCACAGCAGCGGATGAATACAAACCCATTCCCGTACTGATAAACAAAACCGTGCTCCATGTTAGGATTGGCCCAGCCACCCACGAGATCTCTGGTACACCTATGAGGATGGCATTTTCACTTCAAATACCCTTCATTTTAAGAGACCAACACCAAAAAGCAAGCCCTCCCCAACAGAGCTGGCCAAAAAAATTTTAAGCAAGGAGGGCACAAGCAATACAGCTCTCAGCCTGACTCCAATTAACCCTTTGCAAGATTAACACCTTTTTGTATTTCAGAGTATCTTTCAGAGTAAACCTTTGGTTAGTAAGCATAAATCAAGCCTTACCACCCAGATGCAGCAGGCTGTACTTTGGGCTGGGGTTAGCAGGTATTTGTCCCCAAAGCTCAGCACACCCTTGGCTGCACTGTGCCTGCTCTCCTCTGCTGATTAGAATGGCCCCAGGCTACCTTCCCCACCCAATTTTTAGGAAGATCTGTTTCGTTTGTCCTTTCCTCACAGATCACCTGCATGTCAGTTACCCATTTCCTTCCACATGAAACCTCTACCAAGTTCAGAGGCAGAGCTCTCTGAGTGTCCCTACAAACCGGAACTCCTTCATTAGCAGAACAGGAGCAATGAACACTCTGCTTGTATCTCAACGGGCACAAAGGGACGTAGACTCCAAATCCTTTCCTCTCCCAACACACAAAAAGCAATCCCAGGTAAAAGAAAACAGCAATGGGTGTCTCCAAGCACTCAGAACTTTTTTCAACTTTAGTTGAGTTCTGCTGCTGAGGTTTGTACAGATTCACAAAAAAGGTTATAAAACTGCTGTTTAAACAGCAATGAAAGGAAAAGGCAAGTGGGGAAAGTACACTAATTTTGCACATACACCCAGAACTCTGTCACAGAGCAAAACCTCCACTTTCATTAGTACAATGAAATTATACTATATTATAAGCTTATAATTTTTATCTTATAATCAACATTGATAAATACTAGAGGTGGTCATTCAATGTTTAAATGTGTTCTCTTAACATTACGAAGACTGTTAAATGTGAAGTGGCTTTTAAGATGACATTTTTTGATTTGGCGAATTAAAATGCATGACTAGAAATTAAATACTGCTTGCTTACATCTGATTGTATCAGAATCACGTTGTACGACACTCTTGGAACACTTAGACTTCTTGTTTCTTTACCATAACGTTAACTTCTTCACAGCAGAATCCTCCAAAGAACAAATTAGGAAGACGGGTCTTTAAGGTGGATCTTGCATTGCAGACGCAGGGCTATGAGTTTCTAGTGCACGACATTACACAGACAAGTCCCTTTGCACCGCGTTTTCCCAAGTCTTTCAATCAGCTGCACAGACATTGTCAGACACGTGCCTATCTGCATGCTGAACCTGCTCACGCTCGAGTTGTTTCTAGCACAGATGAAAGCCCCCAACTGTATTTACAGTTGCCTGGAACTCATCCACTTTACAGCAAGGACAAAAATGTTACTCAAATGTCAGCAACCCACCAAATGCCCTTCCCACACGAGTTCAAGGATTAAACACCAGTGCTAAGAACCTCAGCACAAAGAATTACTGCCTCTGCCCTCCCTCCATTGCATGTAGTAAATGCAGTCACACCGAGGACCATCGCTGAGAACATACCAGTCTTTAAACCAGCCCTGCGTTCACTCAGGGCAGCTTTAAACAAAGAAATGTCGTTTATTAACCGTGGGCTCTGTGCCAGACCCAGCAGTGCCCGTGGGAGCTCAGTACTGCTATTCCAGAAGTCTGGGCATGGAAAAAACGTACATATCAGGGCACAGGGTTGGAACATGGGCAAGAGCACCAAGAAAGGTTTGTAATTGAGATATTTTTCTGTCAGAGGATAACTCCTCTCAGTGGCATCGCTGGTGCCATAGGAGCCATTTGTCATCATGTTCATTTAGGTGATCAATGCCTGAGAGGCAGCATTAGC
The DNA here is from genome assembly GCF_000710305.1 of Buceros rhinoceros silvestris. Lineage (NCBI taxonomy): Eukaryota > Metazoa > Chordata > Aves > Bucerotiformes > Bucerotidae > Buceros > Buceros rhinoceros. Next base: position 7,731 of record NW_010424725.1, read on the forward strand.
GCAGACCATACTGTTAAGAAGAGGCCCAAAGGGAATTATAATACAAAGCATAGTCATGGAAGAAATTCTATTTTCATCAGTGATTTGGGGGCCTTCGGTTTAGGGTTTTTGGCAAGGGTGTGTTGTTAGTTTGTTGTTTTTCTTTTAAAAAGGGTGTCCAGTTTGATACTGTTAGCACACAACAAAATACACAACACTTTAACAGCATTGCAATATACATAATGTGAAACAGCAAAAAAGAAAGAGTTCTAGAACCGCCACCACACTCTGCTCGGTCACACTTCAGCATAAACCAGTGCAGGGACATAACACATACTTCCAAATCAGCACACAGGACTGTTTTTTCTCACTCAGGGACAAAGATAAAGATAGCTATGGGTTTTTTTTTCCCCCAAGCTATCATAATTTCAATGCATCTTATTCCAAACTAAGCAAAAGCAAAGTGTGAAACAGTTTTGAATAGTGAAATGCACTCTTTGCTAGATTTCCAAGTAGTAAGATTCATTACCGAGCTTTACCAAATGGTTCTCCCCGTATTTTCTTAGAAAGTGCTCCTGGGAACAGCTGAACACATTTGTGCAATATGAACTAAAGGCAACATGATACTACCTGAGTATTTTAGCCACAGCCTGCCTGGACAGCTCTACCAACTTTATTTTATGGTTTTCTCTGCACCGGTATTTGCAAAGAAGCCTGCATTAAATGTCAAATAAAACCTGAATGTCATTAGAAAATACAGATTGTATACAAGCAAAATTACTCTAGACTATGTCAAACAGTTATTGTCCCGAGTGCCTCCAAAAAGAAATTATGCTCCATTTTAACTCTATCTTATGTTGTCTTACTAAATACATAGTTTAAATTACAGTTCTGGTTTGGATGGGGTTTTACTTATTTAAAGTGACATAACAGACTAGTTGCTTCAGAGGTACAATCTCAGAAAATAAGAAAACCCAGCTGACCACCAGCTGCAAGATAATGTCACAGACATGTTTTACATTAGGTCTGCATTATTCACAGCAGAGCTGTAGCTATGTGGAAAGGCAAACTCTATTTGGAGAAGGTGGGCAAATACCAAGATCTAAAGTTCTAAACTGTGGAAGGGCTTTCCCCCTGCAAAGTAAATATCCACTGACTAGAGTAAGAGCTTGAGCTAAACATACACTGCTGGTAAAGCAAACACTGGAACAACTGTAGGTATTGCATCAATTTTGTGGGATTTTTCAAAACTCCAAAAGCGCATTTGAGTAGTACTTAAGGAACACAGGCCCAGAGCTGAGTTGTGGTGTAAGTCTCCCTTCCCCCAGGAAAGGCCTAGGGATCTCAAAAGAAAGAACAGGACAGAGTAAGGAGCAAGGAAAAGGTAACCAGAGGAGATCATTTATACCTTTACTTCTCCTTTAGGCGAACAGAGTCCTATGACAAAAGGCTGAAGTACATCATCTGTGGAAGGTGAAAAAAAACAGAAGATATTTACTATTTTAAGAGACCAACTTAGATACATGCACAACATACCAAAATGATAGCTAAAAAATAATGTTGTGAATTACATCAATCATAGAGTTAACTTATCAAACTGTCAAGAAGAGTTTTCAGGGCTTTTCGGCCTTCCATTACTTTATGACACATTTCTGTGTAGTAAGACGCACTGCATAAGGCTAGACTGCATGACATCCAAATGCTACCCCAGCTCGACATCTCGTTATTCAGGATCATTATAAAAATCTTTTACAGCTAAACACTCACTGAAGTAAAAATTAAGTACAAGTTGAACACTTTCTTCTCAGCCACCAGTTCCTCACTTCAACACAGAACCACCTTGCTGACTCACAAACATTATGACAAATCTTGGATCTCAACCAAAACAAAGTCAGAAGCAGCTGCGCCTCTGAAGTCTATCTGTATCTTGCATATGAGCATTAACTGTAAGAGGAAGAACTCCTTGGGAATATGAAGAAGTCTGGATAAAAAACTGGAAGCTCAGATTAGTTAAAGAAAGAAGCATAAGCCAAATGCACAAAGCCACTCGCTAGACAGTAAATGGTGACACACTTCCTTACCCAGGGTTCCCATCCTCATTAGCAATTCCTAAGACAATCCCATGCAGAGACAATCAGAGAAGGCAAAGATGTGACATCGTCATGGAGACTCTGCAGCTGGAAGGGACCACCTGAGACCGTTTACTTCAATGCCCTGCTCAAGCAGGGTCAGCTGCAGCAGGCTGACCACAACCACCTCAGTGGCGATTTGAGCATCTCCCCAAACACACACACCCCAGACCCTCTGTGCAACATTTGCGAGCAGAACTGGCAACAAGAAGGGTTTCAGAAGCAAAAGAGTTGACAAAAATACCAGCTGTTACTGCAGACGTGAAAGTCAATTAAACCTATGAAGAAGAATTGTTCACCTAAGACAATAGTGAGACCAAGGGAGAAGAGGAGGACTCTGCACTGGGGGAAGTTTGGCCACTTGCAGGATTTCCACCTGAGATACTCCAGAGTGCAGGAGAAAGAGCAGGGGAAGCAGGTGTTCTGCAGGGGGAACGCAGAACTCACACAAGCTGACTGCACTGCAGTATCAAACCATCACTTTTGAAAATCTACAGATTCTGCTACAAATACACAACTGCTCAAAGAGCAGGAGCAAGACTTTGAAACAGTTTGGAACCAACAGATTTGTGTTCCAGGGTTGTCAAGTCACTTTGAAGCAGATGCTGATGGTTTCAGAAAATACAGCCGTACAACACAGTACTGACGATGAGGTAATGGCAACGTTAGACCTTTCAGTGCTGCGATTCAGGCACTGCATGTGCGAGACCCTGAATGTGACCCTTCAACAGCCACAGCCCGGTGTCAGACTGCTACAGCTACAGCACTCTCGCTGTTTCCTCCTGTTTTCAGTCCAACAGGTTCAGGAGAGAGCAGCATTTTGTCACTGTCACTTTCTATCCCCAGGAAAAAAAATATTTAATTCATTTTCTATTGTGTGAAGGAACCAACAATTTTAACAGGATCAGCTGAGCTTTTCAGAAGCTACGACAAAACCCCTCTACTACACTTATTCCTGGGCTATGCTGTTAATTCCCAGTCTGTAAAAATCACTGCCTGAAGTCTCCACATGAAAAACTGAAGACAAAACACTTCATAAATCAAAGGAAACGAAAATTTTAAAAAACCTCTGCCAGACATAAAATATGCAAACAAAACTGGAAGAATCTCTTAGGGTTACAGCAGCGGTATTATTTGTCATGACAGAAGAAAAACTACTTTCATCTGTGAGACAACGTTAGTCTCAATCTGCCTTATAACTGCATTGAAAGTTTTCTTCAGAGCACACAGCACTTCTGTAAAACAAAATTCCAGGTACTGTCCTGTAATTTAACATCACAAGGGCAGATCTTACTGGAATAGGTAAAAATAGCACCAGCGAACATGCCAAAGGAGAGTCTTTCCACTCTCTGGCCAGCGCTTAGATTGCAACATCAGCTGGCTGCCTCTTTTTATAACCTTCTCACTGCCAGTGAACAAGTCACACAGTCAACTGAAAAGGTTTGAGAAATCCAAGAGTAAGCTCTGGAGCTTGCTTTTAGCTGAAATCAATCCACTGTATCACTCTGACACCACCACTTTGTTTCGCAGGCTATTATTGCCGTGTAAACTTTATACTTGCTTCTAAAGTATTTAACACAGATGAATGATGTCATTTGGAATACAGTTTATTTTTTGTTAAATGTCAGCATAAAATTAGAGGCTTGCACACTTTGTTGTTTCTTTCGGCTGCAGGACACACTAGAAGCTACTTAACTTACTACATTCTCTTGCAGCCACACATGTGCCATCCTCCAACAGACTAATTCGGCCCATTTCTGCAAAAACACCCCCTCAACTCCAGCCACCCACAACACGCACTCCCCAGCACCTGAGCTCTACCTGGATTTTTTTTTCCCATGTTTCCAGCTGAAGATAACAAGCTTCACAACAAACATTTAGAACTGTAAGACCAGTGATCAAATCATGACAGAAATGTTGTTTTGCTAGAAGAAAGTCATGCTCCTTAGCCAGCAGCTTGACTTACAGATGACTGAGATTGCTTAGCTTTCTAATTAGGTACCAGGGAAACCACTCTCCTCCCATCTCCAACACCACAAACAAGTTTCTGCCTGCTTGTGTCTACAGATCAGTATTGATTGGACACACCTTTCAAAAGCTATTGGAGAGAGGGAGGGAAAAGTAGACTATAAAAAAAGCAGGACATCACTTAGCACGCACTGCCACTATGACATATTTTCTCCTCAGCTTAAGAAAAACTGAATGATCATCAACGTATTTAACTCTCCTTAGGACTGACAGTGCTGGCATAATCAAAAATGTGTTTCTCATTTGCACACAGTGGCCCCAGGACCGTGTGTCCAGATGAAGAGATACACATCAGTCTGATGCAAATTCAAAAGGAGAGAGTTTAGAGACATCTGCCATTACTTAATGCATGAGGTTTACAACACAGGTTTTACAAAAACCCCATAAAATCACATCAGGAAGTGCACAAGAGCTGATAAAATTATTTAAATGGGCTTCTGAAATAGATCAAACCTAAAGGAATTCAGATTCTATCAGAAATTATCAAAATAAGGAAAATATTAACCTGACAGTAATCTTTGAATTCACAAGTGCCAGATAACTTCTGAACTCCTGAAATTCTAAACAAAACTGTTCTCCTGGAATTCTAAAAAACAAGTTCTAGAGACATCCTGTGTCGTAAAGAGGATCAACCTTCAGCAAAACTTAGAACACAGTTTCTAAAACAAAGTTCAAAAAACCCCAAGTTGTTACCACGTATCAAAATACATCTTTTGGACTGGAAGGGAGAGGTAAATTACAGGCTCTTTCATCTCCACCTTCAGGGGAATTAAAATCCACCTCACGTTTACTTTTACAAGAAATTCATAAAAATAACGTACTTTATGATAATCATTTGGGAATAACGTAACCAGCATTGTTTGGGTAGCAATAAATAAGGTATTTTTTGTAAATGGTTAAAATCTGATGAACTAGTATTTTCTCTCCCCAGCAGCATTGCCAGCACTGCAGATTCCAGTGTCATGCTCCTCCTCCAGCTGCTGCATTACTCTGCAGGACTGTCCCTCCGTGTTCCTACAGCCATGCAAACAAAAGGGAGTACGCGCCTCTTCGTCTTGTTCACTGCACTTCCTTCAGCTTCACCAGGAAACTTGGATGTAAAAATCTCACACAGTTTCCTCCACACAGGGAAAATCGCAGAACAATGGAGAAAAAAAAAAAAAAGAGTGGCAATTTACTTTTCTGTCCAAGAAGCAGTCACAGTGGGGCAGACAGAATTCACCTCTTCCACAGGTAGTAAGAGAGCGAAGAGAGAGCAGTGCCTTTTGGACGCTCTAGAGAACACTGACAGGGCGGCTAGAGTTTGAGCAAACACTGCCGAACACGACGGGGAACAGAACGAGAAGGTGGAACATGCAAAAACTAAAATTACTGATCAAGTTGACATGGGCATATACTGGAAGCAAATGACCAGCAAAATAAAAGACAGGACAGAAAAAGCAAGATTAGTCATACATTGAAGTTTCTCAGTATATACCTAAACGTTAGCCCTGCAAAGGCATTAAAGACACTTTTCTGCTTTATGCGCTACCTCGCACCTCCCTCCTGCTAGTCTCTCCAGCTAGGTGTTCAAAAAAAACACTCACTTTCAAAACTCGAGCTTCTCCTGTAGTGAAAAGATTTATGTAACAGAAGATTGTAATGGGGGCTCTGAGCCATTTTTTAAAGTCTAAACCTCTGAGCCAGCTTTAATTAATCTGGTTAACCCCACACCACACCCAGCTGCAAGTTCATGAAGCAACCTCCCTGCAGCCTGTGAACTAAAAATATACAAGATGTCTCAACTGCTCTGAGCCGATACTACGTGTTTCCATCGGAAATGCACCATTAATTAACAGCCCTGTGTCAGCTGTTTGTCAGAAATGAAATGTTTCAGGGTCAACCCAACAGCAAGGCAAGGTGAGACCTAAAATGAAGCCGTGGAACACAGCAGGAAGGGAGAACAGGCAGCACTACCAAAATCGACGTTTGCAGAGAGCCACAACACCACGAGTGAGGTGATTCCACACAGCAACGAAACTGAGAACCACAATACCACCACGAAAAGGGGTTTCGCTCAGAAGAGCTGGAGGTATGGGTCCAGATTTCCAGACAGTGCAAAGAAAACGAGGCAGGGGCATCACACGCTCACCACAGGCAGAGATTATCTGCAAGGCAATTCTAAAGCTCTCTTGCCTGAAGTTAAAACCGACCAGCTCCGATTGAACTGTGCTGCTGCTCTGCTTCATCTCTGCGGGCATGCAGGAGACGCTCGGAACAGGCGCAAGAGAAACACAGAACGCAGACACACCTGCAACTGCAAACAAACCCTGGCCTGTGGTTGCCACATATCCAGAGTTCTTCTATGGTAAGACCTTAGCTCTAAAAAGCTTGACAATCCCCATGAGCATTCAAAACCCTCTGGGAAAGATACAACTCAATCCCACCGACTATGTCACTTAAACCCCTAAAAAATGGGTACTCATGTAAACATGCTATTTATTAATTGTAAGTTATAATTCTTAGCTCTGGAATCTACCAAGAAAACACTTCGCCCATGTCCAAACGACTCAAGAGCAGCGCTTCATTTAGCCTCACCCAGTGCCCGCGCTGCAGCAACGCAGTGTGCAAGATGGCCATGTTCAGTTAGACTGTGAAAGGTCAGTACTCGCTGCTGCAGTAAAACCAACTGTGTGCAAAACAGATGGCATTTACAGCACAAACACGACATTCAAGTCACTAAGGGCATATACGTGCCCCAGCTGCTTTTCAAAGCAAAACTGTTGTTTACAAAAAAACAGCAAGACCCAACAGAGCACTGAGAATTACACACCAAATTTTGTCCAAAACAGATTTTCTTCTGGGAAAGGCTGGGGCCTTCCCTTCGTACCTGTCTGAATCACCCATACAGCCAGCTGTCTCTGCTTTGTGCTGGCTCAAAACTCCTGCGTTAACACAAGCTCACTGCTGAAACACCTTGCTGATTTGTCACAAAGCCACTGTTGGACCCCCACCTCCTTGCTCCATACACACTCCTCTTTCCATACATTTCTGGAGCTGACAAAATGTTTCCACAACCTCACTGAATACACAGTGAATATATTTCGTACCAGAAAATACTGACGAGGTTTTCCTAAGCAACTACACAAAATCCATCAAATCTGGTACAACACAACGTAAATGTCTGCTCGTTCACAAAGTAAACTGACATGAAACACTGAAATCATGCTTAAATTACTTAACATTTTAGCTAAATCAGAAGTTTTAGTCTTGTTTTGACTATGTTTATTACTTCCCCAAGTAAAGACCATTTTGACTTACGCAAGTGACGTTTTTAAGAGAAGCAGAACCCCGACATCTATTCCTCTTCACCCAGTTACAGTCTTTAGATTTCTGCATTTTTACATTGGAAGACGGGCCAGGAACTCATTTCTTACAACAATCATCCTTGTCAATTATGCATTTGTTTCAAGCTGGATTTGCAGAGTAGTTTTGGAAATTCAGCTGCACAAAACCATGTTCCCAGGCAACTGGCTGTTACATGCCATGCCACCCAGCTGTCCTTCTGCCTCTCCTCCAGCAGCTCCTGGACACCAGCTTATTTCAACTCCACCATTAGGTAGAGACATCAGGAATACTCAGTTCCCACAGGCCATGGAAATAGGAAGCCAACATACGGAAGAATCCTTTGCTCTCCCAGCTTCTGCATCAGCCTGGGCACCGCAGCACAAGCCTCTGGCATGCAGGTGCGGCAGCACATGCGCTGTGAGGAACCAAACTGAGGAAAAACCCGCCCTTCTGCCAAGGTAGACAAGGCATCCAAGAATCGAGGGAGAGGAGGGGGAGAAAAGGTCTGCAGGGTGTTTCAGGAAGGCAAGAGCAAAGAGGAGGAAGCAAGGGGTGCTAAATGCATGGCAAAGGGGTCACAGAAGGTGTCATCGAAGAGAAAGGATGTTAGCAGCAGAGGTGATCAGAAACCCAAACACAAATCTGTGTTGAACCACACATCAAGTCATTTTCTCTTGTAACTTGATTAGGCCTATAAAAGTAATTTAAACTTTCTGTATCCATAACACAGAAGTGAATTTACCAGCACAACTCCTACATTTAGAACTGAGTGAAGACTTACTTCGACACAGCAATTTGAACCAACAACTTTGGGTTCCCATCTCCTAGAAGTTTTACAACCAACAGTTCTCATTTCAAAGACAGAAAACAAGGAAAATTTGGGGTTCTTCCTCAACTCCTGGTTTCCAGCAGGGAAGGAGCCAAATAAGTAATCTGGGGGGAGGAGGGGAGTATATGTCCCAGAAGAAGATAGTGCTGATTTAGCACACCAAGAAGTGCTGACCAATGATTTCCGTGGGTCATGTTTGTGGTCTATAAAAAATGAGCTATTTTAATATGCTGTAGTGAGTTTAGGCCCTGAGAAAGCAGTATCTTCATATGTAATTTTAATAGATTTTCAGTTTGTTAAATTAAAAATGGAAAATTATAGGTAAACACCAAAGGCATTCAACTGCAAAAAAGAAAGTTTTGTATTTTCTCTAGGAAAAAAAAAATAGATATTTGGTCTAGTACTTCCAGATTTTCTCTCAAAGCAGGTTAGTCAGCAGTGTTGCACACTACGTTGTCCAGTCCTGAAGATATTGAGCACAGCAACAAACCATATGATAAACAGACTCCAAATTTCTGAAAGCACCACTGCTCCAGCTGCTGGTTCACTCCCGATTTAATAATCTGAGATTAAATTGCTCACCATATTAATCAACCATCCATTTCATGGACCTATTTACAGATCCATTCCTATTTCATGATTAATTGTAGCCTTAGGGTTTACCTACAGAAAATTTCCTCGAAGACAAACTAAAGCCACATCCACCCAGAATGGGTGTCCACAGAACAGATTTAACTGAACTGCCTGAAATTAACTCTCACAATCACCAAACCAATCTCTCTGCTACACCAACACTGCAGACATGCATTCCAATTCTATCCTGGTTTTACACGATGTAGTGCTCCTTTAGGCAATAACTGAAGCCAACTTTTTTGGAAGACATTTTAAAAGTCTTTTCTAAAAACTATTTTCAGATATTTTAAGATGGCTTCAGTTTTGGCAGAATCTCACTCCCTCACAGACCCTTCTTGTTCTGCGTACCTAGACACCATACGATTGCATCTGCAACACGCTGTAGCAAACCCACTACAACGGGTTTTGAGGTCTCATTGTCCCAGGTAAGGTACCTGTATTTACGAATGCCACTTTAAGGCTAAGAAGAAAAAAAAAAAAAAAAAAAAATAACTCAAGTTATATTGCATCA
>NW_010424725.1:17229-17707 GCF_000710305.1 Buceros rhinoceros silvestris
CCACTTTAAGGGTAAAAAAAAAAAAAAAAAAAAAAAAATCTACACAAGTTATATAGCCTGACATGGGCGAGATGAACAATGGAGAGAGAGACACGCCGCACAGGCAGGTTATTTGTGCGTATACTGAGACCGCAGATAAAATGTGAGTCCAAATCGTCCAGCGCAACCCTCAAGCCCTGACTCTGGAGTAGCACCATTTCTACGTGGCAAAATAGTTTAAAAGAAATTAGGAAACTAAAGTATCTTGCTCCCATTTTCAAATATCTTTTTTTAAACTGAATCTAAGTCAGGAAAAAAAAATAAAATCAAGCAAGCGGTTAAAACTGGAGAATGCCTCAGCCGAACGCACCCAGTTACGCCGATACACCCCGAGTGCATTGTCCGTTCTCGGTTAAGAGCCAGCGGATCGCAGGAACAGCAAGGTGAGGCAGTCCCCGCTGGAAGCACGGGCGGGACAAAGCTGCCAGCAGCCCAGCGG
>NW_010424726.1:0-321 GCF_000710305.1 Buceros rhinoceros silvestris
CGTCACACCGGTTGCGGGCTGGCTGGCCGAGGCAAGGCTGGCACCGCGCCCCCACGGCACTGGTCTGGGACCACGTCTCCCAGTTCAGCCCAGACAACCACTGGTCTGGGACCACCGTCACCCAGTTCAGCCCAGACACCCACTGGTCTGGGACCACCGTCACCCCAGTTCAACCCATCAGCTGGGGACCACATAACCCAGTTCAGCCCAGACCCATATAACACTGGTCTGGGACCACATCACCCAGTTCAGCCCGGCAGGGTCTCCGTGGTCCCCAGCTGGAGGGTGGCCCCTCAGCAGCGCACGCTCAGGTCCGGGCGC
>NW_010424726.1:572-914 GCF_000710305.1 Buceros rhinoceros silvestris
CCCCCTGCCCTGAGACTCCCCTCAACCAAGGGGGTGCCTGGGCCGGTGAGGGGGCACCTTGGCCAACCCTCGGGTCACCCGAGGTGTCCTCGGGCAGGGAGCCTGGCACCCTCTGCCTGGGCCCCCGGGTGGGGGTGGTGTAGGTGCCAGGAATCTGCTGCTGGGCCCTGGGGGAGGGCGGGAGGAAATGTCCCATCGCCGGTCGTTAGCAGATAAGCTGCATCTCCAGGGGATGGGGACGGCCAGACCAGCCACCCCACGGACCGCTGCCCTGGGGCCACAGCTCTGTCCAGCCCCAGCTCCATCCCCACCCCCAGCCCCATCTCCATCTCCATTCCCTAC
>NW_010424726.1:978-2666 GCF_000710305.1 Buceros rhinoceros silvestris
TCTGTCCAGCCCCAGCTCCATCCCCACCCCCAGCCTCATCTCCATCTCCATTCCCTGTCCCGGTCCTTGCCCTACCCCCATCCTCACCCTCATCCTCATCGCCATCCCCATCCCCATGCTCATCTCCATCTCCCATCTCCATCTCCACCCTCATTTCCATTCCTTGTCCCTGTCTTTGCCCTTGCTCTACCCCCATCTCCACCTCCAGCTCATCTCCATCTCCATCTTCAGCCCCATCCCCATCCCCTGTCCCATCCCTATCCTCATTCCCTCCCCACCTCCATCTTCATCTTCATCCCATCCCCATCTCCATGCCTGCCCCATCCCCATCTCTGTCCCCGTCCCCACCCTCTGCCCATCCCCATGGCTTGCACTGGCTTAGGCGTTTACAGCCAACGCCAGGGCCTAGCTGTGCCACCTAGGTGTGTCCCAGAGGGTGTCCCAGCAGGGACCAGCAAGGGCCAGTGCCTGAACCTGTATGTTACTGGTCCGGCTGTACCCCTGTGGCAGGATTGCCCTTGGAGGCTTGGGGGGTGTGCGGAAGAGGAGGGAAGGGTGGAGGTGGCCAGGCTGTCCCCATCAGAGCTGTGGGGACCCTGAACAGCACTGGCATGCCAGGCCACAGCTGTGGGGTGTCCCCGCTGCTGCCGGTGCCATGGGGCCATGCCGGGAAGCCCCGGCACCATACAGGGATGAGGATCCATCCCGCTCCACTTGCTCAAAATACACCCCAGAGGTGCCTGATGACAGGTTTGGGGCCTCCCGAGAGGAAACAGCCCCTGCCAAAGGCTCCAGTTTGGTGACACCAAGTTTGTCGACACCAGGTTTGTCAGGCTTGTGGGGGGCTGTGCCATGGGGGTCCCTTCCTGGAGAGGGGTCCCTGAAGGAGCAAACCCTTTTGGGGCACGGTCAGTGCCATACCGGAGCAGGGCCAGTGCTGTATGGGGGGCATGGTCAGTGCGGCACCCAGGTCCCCAGAGGGAGGGAAAGGGCAAAGCTCCCCCCGCGATGGAGCAGCCAGGGACGTGGGTGGCACATCCCACCCCTGGTTACCGCGTTGCAGCAAGTGACAATTGGTGCTGAGCGTGCAGCAGCGGGATCGGAAACAGCTGATCCGGCCCCAAAACGTCTCAGGCTTTGTCCCGTAGCGGAAAGAAAATACTCACTACAAAAATCAGGGCTGAAAGGGGGTAAATTGAGCATTGTCTGCGCAGGAGCCTCCTCCAACACAGCATTGTCATTTTTTTAGCATTTTTCCCCCAATTATTTTTGGCTGATGAGTGGCTCTGGCTGCCCCGACCCTGCGCTGGGTTTGGCAGAAGAACCATGTGGTGGGATATTGCTACTGGGTGGCTGCAGCCACCCAAACTCCCTGCCACGCCTGGAGCCCATGGCATGATGTCACCGTGGTGTCACTGGCGGTGTCACCAGGTGGACATCCCCCTGCCCACGGGGAGCAACCGCACACAGACTCCCCGTGCCCCTGGCTGCCAGCCCCTTGGTGGGGCAGTGGGATCTCCCAGAAGGAGCCACTGACTGAGTCAGCCCTGTGCCCCATAGGGACATTGTGGCCGTGCCAACCATGCCATGTGCTCTGCAGGGACACTCTGGCCATGCCAGCTGTGCTCTGTGCCCCATGGGGATGCCCTGGCCATGTCCTGTACCCTGCAGGGTCATCACGGCTGTGC
>NW_010424726.1:2736-3153 GCF_000710305.1 Buceros rhinoceros silvestris
CCCTGTCAGTGGACTGCCGGGTGTCCCAGCCACTCCCTGTGCCCCCTGGGGACACTGTGGTTGTGCCATGACTTTCCTGTACCTTGCAGGGACATCCTGGCCATGCCAGCTGTGCCCTGCCTCTGCCTCATGGGGACACTGTGGCCATTGCCAACCATGCCCTAGGCCCCACGGGTACACTGTGGCCATGCCCTATGGGGACATCCTGGCTGTGCCAGCCATGCCCCACGGGATGCCCCAGCTATGCCAGTCTCCTCCCTGTCCCCGCGCAGTGACAGCTCCTGGCAGCGTGGGGCTATAAATAGTGCCAGGGATGGCAATGGCACCGAGAGGATCGGTCACCTGGGAGACCTGCCGGCAGTGGGTGCCGACAGAGGGATGCCAACGGGGACAGGACCTGGGGTGCCCGCAGACCCC
>NW_010424727.1:0-3082 GCF_000710305.1 Buceros rhinoceros silvestris
GTGCAAGCAGCCAGCGGGTTTGCACGGCCACACCATCTCGGGCACAAAGTGTGATGACTGAAGTCAGGCCGGTCAAGCAGACCAAAGTGATCGATGTGGGCAAAATGCTGGCTTCGACTCCTCTCTGGAAGTTTTCTAAGCTGCTACTCAGGGTAATGTAAAGAAATGCTGAAAATTGGCAGGGTAAATATTTTCATGTGTTCAATTAAACAGTATGTTGTAAACTTGGGATTTCAGTGGGAGGAATATCTCAGACCTAAAATCTCCTCTGATTTCACCTGAGGGCTGAGGTGCCCTAATGTCCCTCTCCTGAACCCTTGCTTTCCTCCTTGCACAGACCTAAGAGCTCATCTGCAACAAACCCACTCTGAGGGGTTGAACCTGACAGCTGGGTGCCCAGGTTAGTGTGTCTGATGAGAAACTGGAGGTAGTTTTAAAAGTGAGATAAAGGCAAAAAGGAGTTTGGAGGTTCCCTTGCCAAAGTCCAGCCCTGGTGCTGGCAATCAGAGGGCTGCAGGAAGCACCGATCCACTCTAACAGGGTACCACCATACCTGCCAAGACACAAACAGATGCCCACGAAGGACCTTTAAACCATCTTACGGCACAGTCAACCAGCAGACTCCTGCTGTAGGACCTGGTGATTCAGCTAAATTCTCTGCGCAGGACAGAGTCTACAAATCCCAATAAAAGTCTATTAAAACCAAGTTTATGCTACAAAGATGCTTCATGAGGTCAGTCAGTGAATTAATTAATCAGTAAAAGAGAGCCAGTCCTTGTCTGGCCTCATTTCAGTTCTCAGGGGGTTCCAGCTGACTTCATCTAACAAAGTTTCTGTTACTCTCACCCTCTCTGTACTCCAATTGCTTTAGGGCCTATTGATGAATTTTCCCATTAACTGGGAACAAGCGCAGGCCCTTCCTTTTTTGTTTAAATCCTTCTCCCCCCCAGTAGAAGGGATATAAACACGGCCGCTCCTCTGACTGAGCGTTCAGTCCACAGGCTGTACTTGCCTAGAGCCTAATTCAGCTCCGTGAAACTCTGTAGAAACCCTAATTTTAATTGACTTCAATGGGAGTTGGATGAAATCTCAAGAGAAATGAACCAAACTTTGGAGATAAAACTTTTTTCTCTTCTAAGGCATAATAGCAGCAGTCGACTTTCTTACACAATGTCTTTCCTTCGAAAGTTAAGTGACAACATGACAGATGTAATAGGCTAAAAAAAAAATCTAACATTGCATTAATTGTACTTAAACACTTCCATTTTGGGTCACTTTGACTAGGTCAGGTGTGGAGCAGAGCATCTGAAGGAGCCAGTGCTCTCCCTTGCAGGGTGACATTCATCTACACAAGTAAATCAGCAGTTGGGAAGAGCCTGGTGAAGGTGATGCTGAACAAAAGGTAGAAGAGGCATAGAAGGGAATTTATAAAGCGGTAGTAACCTGCTAATGAAGTGGAGCTTCAATGATCTTGAAAATTGCAGCCAGCAGCTATTTTTTAAAAGAGCAAATAAAGTTACAATTATTTTTTTTACTCCAGTTTTTTGTTTCCTGTTTAAGGACAGGCTTTCTGAAAAGGATAGCGGCTGGGCTCACACTGAAACATACTCCTGACAGTCTCTGAATTACTGAATTTCAGAGTCTGCTATGAAAGGGCTTCAGTATAAAAGGACTTACACAAGTCTCAGCCACCAGCACCAAAGATTTTTGTGGAGATTTTTTCTCCATTTCTTTTTTTCCTTTGTGCAGAGCCCTCTTTGACTGTAACTTTCCCTCTGGAATAACTTTTTTTTTTTTATGTTGAAGATGAATCAACATACCTGCAGCAAGGGAATAGAGGTTTTTCCTATACCAGGTGAATTAGCCCAATTTTCCTGTTGAACTTTTCACTGAAGTTAATGTGATGTTTTAGAAGAATAAATGTGAGGTAAAACTATGTAGTGGGGCATAAAGCCGAGAAGAGGCTGCGGAAGGGAACCCTTCCAGGGGTGTTCACCCATCACAGGGTGCCCTGAGTGTGGTGGGAAGCCAGCTGAAATAATTTCAGTGAATAATTCGGTGGGTCCTTACTCAGTGGTGTTTTAAATATGGACCAAACAAGCAGAATCTGGTCCCAGAGTGAGGATTTTTTTCTTTAAACTTTTGAAGGAAATTACTTACAGTAAAAGTTGAGCTTATTTCGAAGACATGGAGAGAGAAACTATGATCTGTCCCTAAGTTACCAAAAAATTCTGGTAACCCTTTAGAGCTTTATACCCAGGCATATATCTGGACCCACAAATCATGACAATATAAAATTCAGAACACTGAATGTTCTAGCATTTTTGTCACAAAAGCTAATAATAAAATACTATTGATACAATTTCTACCCTCAATTTTTTTAAATTTTACCCCTACGTGTTAAGGTGTTTTCTAAGACAAGCTGTGAAAACTTGTAATTGTTTCTTAAAAAATTCTGCTAATTATTTCGATTCTCAATTTTTTTCGTTCTACCTAGTTGTGGCATAATAAATATCCCATTACTGCTCTTCTTCCTGTGTATAGCTGATTGGCCTCAGCCCAAATCAACACCTTTGAGCACTGAACACTGGAAAATGCTATTTGCTCTCGAAAGACAGTGATCCCAAAGTTGTTACTTTGTGTGAAGATGCCTCAGAGAGCACAGAGCTGCCTTCACTTCAAAGGGGCTACACGGCAGTGCAAGGGCCATTGTAGACTTCGTTAGGCATGTGCCAGAGCACAAGCTGTTTTATTTTTGCTGCAATCCCAGGATGCGTTGGGGTTTTTTTAACCCATGGCAGGTGACTGTGTGGTGTCCATCTCCCTTCTCATCCCAGAGGCCCCCAAGAGTAGGTGAACTGCACCTCACCTTCCAGCCAAGCACCTTCTGGTGGGCAGGTCCTGAGCCTGGCTAGGAGGAGAGCCTTGCCTGCGCCTGTCAGCCCTGGGAAGGAAGAGCAGCCGATAATCACTTCTGATACACTGGTCGAGGGAATATAATATTTCAGTGCTTTGCTCAGCCCAAGTAAATTCAGATCAATACGGCTGGGTCTGCAGAACAGACACTGGCTGGCGTGGGGGG
>NW_010424727.1:3129-7293 GCF_000710305.1 Buceros rhinoceros silvestris
CAGCCGATAATCACTTCTGATACACTGGTCGAGGGAATATAATATTTCAGTGCTTTGCTCAGCCCAAGTAAATTCAGATCAATACGGCTGGTTCTGCAGACCAGCCACTGGCTGGTGTGAGGGAAGAGGCTCTCCCCCTCCTGCCAGAGCTGGCAGGAAAGGATTAAAGATTCGTTGGAGCACTGAGAAATAGGAGCGGAAAGAAAGGGAGGCTAAACCCATGACTGAGGCACTCGGCTTCATAAAGGGAGATACCCTTCAAACCTTCACTTTAAGATTCTGCATTTTAGCAAGCAGTCTGTTTAATATAAAACGCAGAAACAACCTGAGGCAGAAGTCAAAGACCCTTTTACATCAAAGGCAGCACCTCCCATCCCATCCATCCTCACCACACACCCAGGTTCCTAGCCCCTGCTCTCACACGCAACTCCTTCCCCACCCATACACTGAGGATTTGGAATAGTGCCCCCACCAAGCAGGTCCACGGGGCTCCTACTGCCATAGGAGTGAGTGAGTTTTTTAATGTTCCCTTGGTGTAGCAGCATCAGCACCGAGAAAAGCCTCCAGACTCAGCATCCCAGCTTCAACCCCTGCCAGCTCTCATGCACAAGTAAATGCAAATGTGATCCGGCTGCTCCTAACAAGATTAGCAGCTTCCTTAAAGCTCTGCAGGGAGCCAGCTTGAAAGAAACAGGCTTTATATCAGCCTTCTCTTCTAAAAAAATAAATGAAGAACAGTCTACCCCACAGCCTCATGTCAAGTATTACCATTTAGGCAGCAGCTGCTTAATCATAGTCAGGTCAAGCTCATACACAGCTACAGAAATAATGCTTCTTCAACCTTCTTTCCTCCTTTCTACGTGATTTTCTCTACCTCCTGACTCTATAGAAAGCGCTAATTTTAAATAATAAAAAATTGCCACGTGTTGATTACATAGGGAAAAAAAGAGCTGACCTAAAGAACTTCAGCTAGAGAAAAACCATATCTCAGGGAAAGAACTAGGGCTTGCCTCCCCACCCCTGCTCTCCTGAGCCTCCCTAACAAGCAGGGGAAGTCACATGCTGAACTTTATAAGGTGTGTTAATGAGCCTCATAAATAACAAGAGCTGAGGAGGGAGCGGGCCCTGCATATACGGGCAAGGAGGGGCTGGGGGGGCTTGGGCTGGGTCAGGTAACGTGGGGCAGCTTTGCTCTTTCTTTTGAAAGCTGATTACAGGTTATGGGCTTTTGTTCATTAACTGTAGTGAATTTTTAATGCCTTGCTTGCTCCAAGTTACGCCTTTGAAAGGTGGTGGGTTTTTTGCTTTTCTAAAAGCGCTCAGGTTTTTTCATAGTAATATAGAATTAACTATCTTGCTGTTCAATTTTTCAGTATGGCCTTAACATAGCTCTGGGAGGTTTCTGGTGTCTAAGAGCTAGTTTAAGGTCTAAAGCTGTTCGAGCAACTCTTCTGTACCTTTTTCTTGGTTTTTAATACATAATATACTTTCTATCTCCTGTTACAGTAAAATCACTTATCTCTCTTGCTGTGATCAGTGCAGTCTCAGGTAAGAAACAGGTATGGAAAAAGAGGTACCACATCTGTTCTTGTCAACTATTTCAGAAAACTAAGTGTGGTCAAACTTAAGCTTTAAATGTTTTGAGCATTTTTTAAATGTGGAAAATTACTTGCAGCCCATGATCAGCAGCTGGGTGAGCTGGTGATATTTGCAGTTTCCTGTCCTGTGAACCTGCAGAAAGTTTAACTTCAGGCTGTTTGTGGTATAGGGCTGGATAAGCTTGGAAATGTGGTGCTCTGTGTAGTGAGAGGTAGACAGAGAAGTGGAATGTTTCTCTAGATACCATAGAAGATAGAAATATTTCTTGAGCTCTCATTCTATCTACCTATTCCTTGATGATACATGGGAAGAAACTTCTATTACCAAAATGCCTTGCTTTCTTAGGTTCTTGCTCTCTGTCCCTTCTATTGCTAGAAGCAGCAGATACAGATTTTCTAGGTTAGCGGGAAGGCAGGAGCCTTTAACTAGTGTGTCCTTACCCCAAATAATTATATTAATGAGCAACTACTGTGCAGAGGTTTTCTGTTTTCCTTCAAGTCAAGGGAGAACAAAGCCAGTAACCATCAGCACCATGTCCCTCTTCCCTCCCTGTATGGGCAGGGCCAGGCCTGTTAAATGGCTCACGCTGGAGAAAGATGGCAGGAGTGCCTGAAGGGCTGGATCCATCTGCTCTGGCTCTCTTGGGTGTCTTTTCAATGATGGGTAATTTCTTTCTAAAAGCATAGTCAGTGCCTTCTACCCAACCACTTAGCCTCAGTTTCCCTGTAAATGCTCATACTAGCAAAAAGTCTGTGTGGGTTATAGCCTGTATCTGCTAAGTTGGAGAAGAAATTCCAAGAGCAATTTTGTGTCCTTGCGTAAAGAACGTGTTTTACAGCTCGTATGCTCTTACCCAAGTTAACAGCATAGGAAAGGCAACTCTTCCTGATGGTGGCATCTTCCCAGTTCCTCGATCTCTAACTAATTCTTGTCACATTTTAAAGCATTGTACAGAACACTTGTAATGGAGGCTGTGTGCAAGGCTGGTAATCCTTTCTCCTGTAGGTATTGTGAGTCAGAGGCAAAGGTTTCAATTAAAGAACTACATACACGATCATTTTTAATACAAAAACCCAACTTCCTAAGCATCCTGAGATAGTACACAACTTATCGTAGTTCAGACCATGCACCTCATCCCCATGGTGCATCATTTTAGATCATAAATACTGTGTGTACAGATGACAAAGGATCTCAGTTTCTGTTCTCTAGAGACTTGTTATTTCAGATAATGTATTTTTCAGGCCTATTGGTTAACAGCTCACATCTCCAGCTTAAACACTGTGGCAAAGGCTTTGTTCATGGATACCATTTTGTCAGTTCAATTAATCTGAGGTGAGCTCACTTGTTAACTATTTATTTGTTCTAAGTGTTTTCTTCTACTCCTTCCTTCTTGTCAAATCATGGTTTTACCCTACAGCAAGAGGAAAATATAGAGCTTTCTGACTCAGGAATGGCTGTGTTGTCTTTCTGTCTGTCCCACTGATACATTTCAGGAACTCTTTCAAGCCTTTTCTGCCCTTAAGGACCAGGTTTCACTTCATCTCCTTGATTATACACTTCTTTCACATGGCTGTGAACACAAAGTGAACTGACATTTCCTCCCTTTTCAAGACTTGCAGGCTTTAAATTGATTGATGGGTTTCTCCACATCTCTGATATACTGCATCCTCTTTATAGATCACTATTTACCTTCTCATGGGAGTTCGTCTTATAACTCTTTCTTTAAGAAAGATTGAGGAAACATCAAGAGCAGGACATTGGCACCAGCAACAGAAAACTGCAGCTCCTCTGGCTGTGTGGCCACTCCTGCCAAAAGCAGGACATGCATCATCTGAGAACAAGATTATTTGGTAACATTTTCATATCAATAAAGGGGAAATATTACTATTTGCTTTTTCAGGGTAAAAATTCCAATCATCTTCATCTGATTGTGTTAGGAAACCATAGTCCTTACTCCAGACTTCAAAAGACCTGAAGCCATTTTGATCTGGGTTCTAACACCCCTGGAGGAGATCTGTGAAAGTTTATGGCCCCAAACTTGCAAGAGTCAATGTTAGGGGGAAAAACAAAACAACATAAATCTCAAAAGATCACTCATGAGTTTCCCCCTTCTGGTAGGTACAGAAAGCATTATGAAAAACCAGTAGAGTCCCTACATGCTCAAGCCATTACAAGTGCTCTGCCAATGCAGATGTTGGAGGCAGTAATAAACCTACAAAATGGGGGAATAAGAAAATTGCACCCCGTGTTTAGGATTGTCTGAGATGAAAAGTCTGAAACATCATGCTAAATGCGTTACTAGTTCAATGCATGTCACCTGGACTTTAACCATCCAGAAAGGAGCCCTCAAAACCAGCCTTATGGTTAAGAAGCAGTAGTAGGCAATGGCACCGGATGCAAGGCACCCTCAAAGCACTTCTCTGGAAACATCCTTTTCATTCTTTACCTGAAGCATTGAAAATTATCAAGCAACCTGATATTGAAAATTATCAACCAGACCTCCTTTAATCAGGGAGTTTACTTCTCCAGAAGTTCCTTCCAATCAAAATTTTTCTATGACTTTTA
>NW_010424728.1:0-329 GCF_000710305.1 Buceros rhinoceros silvestris
TTCCTCCCAGGCTGCCAGAGGCAGCACTGAGGAGCTGCGGGACCCGGAACCTGCCGCTGTCCTCGATGCGCCGCCCGGAGCCCTCCCTGCTCCGCTGAGCTGTCAGTCGCTGCCGCGAGTCCCGGCACGTCGTGACTTGCGCAACCCCGTGTCTCGGGCTGTTGTTTTGGGGAGGAAAACGTCACCGCTCTCCTTCCTTCCAGAGTCTACGAGTGCAACAAGAGGTGCAAGTGCAACGTCAACATGTGCACCAACCGCCTGGTCCAGCACGGCCTGCAGGTCCGCCTGCAGCTCTTCAAGACGCAGAACAAAGGCTGGGGCATCCGCGG
>NW_010424728.1:452-806 GCF_000710305.1 Buceros rhinoceros silvestris
TGTGAAAGACGAGAACACATGGCTGGGCCATCCTCTGCCTCGACGACATCGCGAAAGGCTCCTTCGTCTGCATCTACGCGGGTAGGAGCTCGCCCCACCGGGGGCTTCGAGCCCTCCTGCTGCGGAGGAAGAGCCAGGCCTGAGTCTGCTTGGCTTTGGGCGAGGAGGAGGGAGGGAGCTGGTGGCATTAGGCCGGAGCTCTCGGCGCTGTTGATGGCCAAACCCAGCGGTGTGGGCGCTCGTGACGGGGACAGGAAAGGGAAGACGTAGGCGATGAACTTGCAGCCCCGTGGGTTCCCCCTCGATGCCTCTCCCTTGCCCGGCTGCGAAACCACGCTGCAGCGTCGGGGTCAG
>NW_010424729.1:0-294 GCF_000710305.1 Buceros rhinoceros silvestris
ATATAATATATAAAATAAACATCTATGTTGTATATAATTTTATATAATATTTAATAGCCAGTGTCTGGTATATGATTTTATAATCATAAGAAAGATTTTATAATCCATTATTTTGTATTTATATTACTTTGTATATAAAATAACATCTGCCAACATGTTTTCCAGTTGGATAAATCCGTTTCATTGCCTTAAAATGTTCAACCTTTTTTGTTGTTGTTTAGCAGAAATAGAACATTACCAGCAACTTTTTTTATTTTCAGGCATTGGCTGAGACTGATCAGTTTATGGCTGGGG
>NW_010424729.1:370-4783 GCF_000710305.1 Buceros rhinoceros silvestris
GCTGAGACTGATCAGTTTATGCCTGTTGTATATAATTTGATGGATAGCATTCCAAAGAGATGTGCCTTATGAAAGACTGTAACAATTTGGATTCGGTTCCTGTGTTATTTTTATGCCAGTGGGGTTTCTACCTAGCAGTATTCTTATTTAGAAGATATCGCTGAGGTTCCAGTTCTTTCTTTTAATAATTTAAAGGTGGTCTCAAGGCTTCTTCCAACTTTTGTTTGTTTATTCTTTCAAGTCAGTTTTCCATTTCAGATAAGAGTTCTTCCAGTTTCCTACAGCAAGAAAAATCACAGGGTTTGGTAAATTTATGACAGCATAAACTTCTGTTTGTTTCTGCAGGATTTTAAAATAATATTCTGTCACCGTGGTTAATAAGGAACACAAAGTGAGAAAAAATTCAACATCTTTATGGTCACGTGGAGAAATATTAAGTATTAGGTAGACATAGAGATCAAAAATCTACCTTGCCTGGAATTTTGTTTATTAAAGCTTTTAGTCTTGAATGATGGTTCGTTCAGAATAGAATAACTGTTTTCTAACTATATTTGCAGAACAGATCCGTGCATGTTTTGTTTGTTCTGCTTTTGACTGGACATTTATGTCCAGGCATGGTCAGGTCTGAAATGGGTAGGTTGTTGTAACAATGCATAAATGCAATAAACTTTGCTGGTAGAGTATCAGATATCAGACTTGCTTTAGGAGCTGCTGAGTAAAATCCTATGGTCTTTGTTGCGCAAGCAGTGAAATGATGAACTGTTTCAGCCTTAGAATCTATATTTTGATTTATTTATTTGGAGTAATTTTTATTCTGTCTTTTAGTAAATGATTTTATTTAATAACTATTTGAATTTTGTTTGTGAACAAGCAAAACAACATTTTATCACCTGCTTAGAAATGGCTTAATGCTGTTACTTGTTTTGTTATTCTCTGGTATATATTACATAACTGATCTTCTCAGTGGCATGAGCTTGTTTTGTTCTCTGTTACATTTACAAAGGGTTTAGCATCTAGGATTCAAATGTGAAATGGAGCAATGCAACTATTCATGTGAGCACTAGCTTGTGTTTATATCCTTGGAGACAGAACATACTTGCATAAATGCTAGATTAAAATAAATGAAAGGATCACAAGTCTGTCACAATTCAAAAATTACCATTAAATGTCTATGGAAAAGTGTTTATCTATATCTCCTACTAGAAGATAAATGGGGCCTTTGTGTCTGTTTTCCTTTGAAAACTGTCTTATCAAAATTTACTAGATGAATTTAAATATTGTAATACTACTTTTAGCTGATTTGTTAGTATAGCAGGCCATTCAGTTTGGTCCATCTAAATCAGCTTTCTGTGAAATTGTAGTAAGGTCAAATATTCTCCTTTAGCTTTATTTTGTACGGTAACAATGCTCATGAGGTCACACCATGCATTTGTGACTTGGACACATGTCCCTTCATTTCTTGTCAGTTTTTGAACCTAATGGTGATTTCAATATTTTTGGCACAATGGAAGTCTCAAAAGTAAAATCCCACAAGTTTTGTGAAAATAAGTAGCTGAATATAGTTGGAAGCACCGAAAGGTTCCCTGACAGAGGGAGAGGTTGCAGCATGAAATAATCTTACTAGTTGCCTGAGAATCCTAGTGATGGGAAAAGACAGAGTTCAAACAAATGTCCCAACTGTGGGAAAAAATTCTTCAAAGCTTTCACCTTTCTAGACACCAAAGACACCCAACCAGGAGGTGTAAATCTGTGGGAAATGAGGCTTAATTAGTTCTGTCATTCATGGGAGTACTTGTTCCTTAGATACTTTAATAATAATAATAATAATAATAATAATAATATCTCCGTGAGGTATAGGACTGTTAAGAGTTTTTATTATCTCTAACTCTTCAGCCACTAGATGGTGGGAAAGTCGCAATATGAGAGCACTCAGGGACTTGATCTGCCCTCCCAGGGTTAGTCTGCAAGCAGGTATGACTGAACACAGCAGTTATCAGTAGCATAAATGTTTCCATGCAATATATTTTTTGCATCTTTAAGTTTTAAGATAAATAGGTAGAGGTGCTCTTATGACAATACTAATTTTCAGAGACAATTTTTGTTTTCACTGTGAACCTTAATTTAAATGTTTATAGAGCGTCTTCACTCCTATTAGGACAAACTGAACAGTTGCTTCTCCCTACTTCTAAAATGACAGGTACCATGAATACTTTCCAGCATGTTTTGCATGTGGTTCTGGATTGCAGCTAGACAGAAATGTTAGAGCATTTTGCAGGGAAAATTCATACCACTGTGGTTGTACTCCGAGGGAGTTGACTAGGAAGAACAAGGTCAGTTCAGTATGCTTACCGAATATGTAAATAATAATAATTATTAAGCTAATCAACAAGAATTGTATTCGTACTAGAATGTGTGGGGTTTTTTCAGTGTAATCATACAAATGTATAATACAAAAATTGCTCTGAGAGTGGGTCAGAGATTACATAAAGCAGAGACTTGTGTGATTGGTTATGAGCAGGCGAAAATAGGATACACTTTTGACCTGGCAGCAGCAAATGGAACAGTTTAAAGCACCTACAGATGGCAGGATTTAACATATAGTTGGTCTCTCACCCTTTCACAGCAATTACGATCATATTACACCAGGCATAGAGGGGAATGTGCTCCATAACTGTAGTACAGTATGTCCTTGAAAGTTTTGAATATGCAGTTGTGTATTTCATTTTTGTAGTACCATCAGTTAGCTTAGCAAGAAGAATTCCACTTTTGTTGCTCATGTTTGACTCCACGAGTTCCTGACCAGTGTGCCAAGTCCATTTGGAAGAAAAAAAAATAATTTGAACAGTCTGAATAGTTTTGATAATTCAGACTGCAGTGGATTTATTGCTAAGCTTGAGAGACTTGGTGGAAGTTTTATGCCATTGTGCTGATGATATGGGTTTAAAGGAATGAGGACACTGGCTTCCGAGAGAGGTGTGGGAAACAACTCTGCCTTCCAGCTCCTTATATCCTTGTGTAAATGCATACATCTTCCTGCTTGAGTTTTAAGTTTGCAAAACTTAAACAGTTTATTTGACAATATTCTGGCATTTAGACGATTTGGTAGCTTTCAGTTTTGTTCATATCTATGAAATATTTTACAAGTTAGAAAAAGTGAAATAGCCTTGTGAATTACAAACGAATGATTGCTGGGTTTTCTTGTGAATTTTGTTGGTTAACAAAATCAGAAGCCCAGTTGCACTTTTGACACAGAGCAATAGTTCTGAACTCATCCAAGCATGTTTCATGTAATTCACTGCCTTTTGGGAAACTGGTTGAAGCAGAGGGGGTTGAAGCAGAGGGGGTTGAAGCATGCACGTAGGTGGACCTCTCACATGTTTCATTTTATTTACCACATTTTGACATATTGGCATTTGGGAAAGAAGTCTGAATTATAGAAGGCATTCTTCCTTCTAGCTGTAATACATCCACTATCTCCTTTTCTGTCTCTTTGCTTTCCCTTCTGGCCTGTAATCTGATGCACGTGCCAAATGTGGGGAGGTGGAGCAAAAGCAATCCAAGCTTTTAGACCATTCCATGGAGGAGGGTATTTTATTGTTTCTGTGGTTCACATAAATTTTCCTTTGGTTTTCTAGAAGGACTATTAAGGAGAGTAGAAATTGCAAGCATATGATAATAAGCTAAATAAGATACTGAAAAATGCTTTTTGTAGGAAGGAGAAGTTTCAAATACTGATCAAGGGTGGTTGATTGCTTTTTTTTTTCTTCTTAAATTGTGCTGAAGCTTGCACTGTACATAGATTGCTGGGTTTAATTCCATTTGGTTTTGGAGACAAATTATATTTATTTTAGCCATGCCTGTACCTGCAGCAAAGAGCTGCTGCTGAAAGCTTTAAGGCACCTAAATGGCTCAGTGACTACTGCCACAAGTTTGATCTCAAACTCTTCTCAAATGCCAAACAGGACATTTGTTGAAGACTAATTCCTTCTACAGTTTTCTAACCCACTTCTCACACCTAAAAAACCTCACCATCAACACACAATTTAAGTCATTCTAAAATGCTGCTCATGCATTCTGCTCTTTTACTGGTGAGCAGCCTTCAGATAACCAGGTTTGAGCTGCATTCAATTTGCCTGGACCTGTTCCAGAGCCCCAGCTCTTCAGAGCAGGATCCTGAGCCATGGTGCTGCTTCATGCTCCCTGGTGAGGCTGGGCTTGCAGGCGTTAGAGCCGGCCTCTGCCTGAGATGGTGATTTGGCAGAGTTACCCAACAGACCTTGTTAAAACATAATTGAGTAATCTTAATCTAAAGGTAGTAGCATAGTTCTTCAATGTGAGGTGGTTGTCTCCATTGTGTTAATGACTTGTATGAATTAGGGCTGTTTGTATAGCAGCTATTTCTCCTGGAAAGAG
>NW_010424729.1:4889-5509 GCF_000710305.1 Buceros rhinoceros silvestris
GGCATTTATTAGCAGCTTTCTACTCTGTAAGTACCAACAAAGGTATTCTGGATATATTGTACTTCGGAGATGTAAAAACCAAAAGCAACTTGGTAGAGAAAAAATATTCTTAATAAATGGAATAGAAAGGAAAAATGAGTTAGTTTCATACTGTAGAAGGGAAGCAATTTTAGCTATTTATGTTTTCATGTTCTTTTTGAAGTAAAAAGGTACTGAAATGTTATTGTTGAAACATTATTGAAATATTATGGGATTATTTGCATAGTTTCATATGCAATATATGAAACTACATGTAAGAGTATAAAAAAGAAATCTGATTGAAGTATGTGTACTTTTCACAGGTATTTTCTAAATAATAGACTAATTAGTTTTGTATTCCAGTAACTGAAATATCTCCAACTATGACTTCTACTTAATAAATACACTGTATTCTTCCATAAAATGTAAAATATGTTAATACATCAACCAAACTGGAGGATATATTAAAATTTTGAAATACTACATACTCTCTCTATAGAGAAAGAATTTGCTACATATGCATTTAGTGTGTAGTATATAGTATACATTACCAGTGACACGCTTTATAGTGCCTTGTCGCGGTTTGAGAAGGGGGGCTGTTT
>NW_010424730.1:0-1182 GCF_000710305.1 Buceros rhinoceros silvestris
CTTCATCTCACAGATTTTAATGTCGCATCCTATTTCAGAACAGCATCAGGCTGCAGAAATGAAAGTGACACTGGGATGTCTGAAATACAGTATAAAGCAGCTAAGTGTTTTTCCACCAATGAAGGCTCTCATCATCTATTAAAAAAAATCATCAGTATTTAAGGACTCCCTCTCTGCCCTTTGCCTCCCAAGACATGGAGGCCAAATTAATTTACAAAAATGCTGAAGTCTTAAAAATTAGTGATATCATTACTATTCAATTGCAGTGCAATGTTGGACAGAGAATCATGTAATGAATAAAGTTCTTTTATCCATCCTGATCCAGCCCTGTGCTTTAAATCTTTGACTAGTTCTTCTCACTTCAATGCAAGTAAACATGGCCTATATTCAAGAGGAGCACTTCAACCTCTGTGAGTAATTCATATGGAGATCAACTACTCTTAAGGTAAAATCAGTCATGCTCTTAACTGCTTACCTGGGCCTTAAAATTAAAACATGACTAAATGTTTTGATGAGGTGAAATTGTCTGGTCCCTGAGGTCACAAGTCCTTACTGTCCCTGCCCATCTCCACTGAGCACCCTGCCCGTGCTGTTTCAGCCCAGTCCTGGGCCATCAGTCCCTGCCCTAGTGATGCTTAAGGATGCTGGTCTGCAGTCCTGCCACAGCCCTGGACTGCCTGGCCCTGAGCCAGGGACTGATGTCTCGAGCTGTCCTCATTCCAGCCCATCTCCACAGCACTGCTGAGGAAAGAAGAGATGAAAATGTTCATCAGAACTCCTTTCAAAGTGACTCTAAATATTGCCAGCCGTATAATCCATTCATACAAGAGCTGCATACCTCTTTTCAATTTTTAATATTATGTATTTGAAGCAGGTTTTTTTTTTTACAGGCTAGACAGAGTGATTTACACCTCTTTGTAATTAGATGTAGCAATAAGAATAATGTTTCATATTACACTGGAATGTTCTTTTAAACTTTGTCATGTAATTTTAAAAAACTTAATAGATATGGTGATTGGTATCTTAATTCAATTGTTACTTGACTTGTGGGCTACTTTTTGATTTGGTTGAATAAATGGCTAAGTTGTCTGGGACATAATTGTCTTCTGTTAGGGCTTTCTGTGAATGTATTTTTAATTTCTAAGTGCTTCAGTTTCTGCCCTGTCTATTCAGGCACTCTTT
>NW_010424730.1:1331-7018 GCF_000710305.1 Buceros rhinoceros silvestris
CATTGGTTCCAATAATGCTAACTGGGTAATACTGCTGAATAAATCATACATTCAACAATATACTGTACTGTTATTTTCAGAGCCCTCCCTGCACTTTTAGTCTCGTAAGTCTGCATTTTAAAAGGGAAATGAGTATTATTATCTGTATTTTTGAGACAGAAAACTGGGCACAAGTGGGAAATGCTACGTTATCTCATTTAATTTCTAGCTGTCTCCAGGCAGATACATGTGAATCTCAACAGTGCCTGACATTTCTCTGATGCTTTCCTCATACTGAAAACATGGCTGAGCTGCTGAAGACTACCACCATCAAGTTTTGGTGCTCTGGCTATGTTTGTTCTAGTAAATTAGGTGTGTGTGAGACCACTCTACCTGTAACAGCAACTGGCGTATCAATGTCTTTGAGATTAAATCATCTTGGCCTCCAAATGGGGTCAACCTGTCTATAGGATCAAGAATGGTCTCTGTTTATACTATCATCAGGGCAAAATGCTAGTTGTTTTTTTGGTTTTTTGTGTTTTTTTTTTTCCCAAAAGCTATGCCATGGACTGTTCTAACAAGATAGATAATAATATTCCACTGTCTTTAAAGTTTGACAAGCATTGCCATATTTAGCAGTACAGTCTCAACTTCTGTGCCTGCAGGTCTCATCAAACTCTCTGCTGGGACACCATGTAGTTCTTCAAGAATGAAATGCACGTGAAAGATTTTTCCAAATAGCAGAGGTCAACCTATATAGTGATATGTTAAGTGTTGGTATTCTTTTTTGATCTTCACTGTAGTTAAGAAGTTGATGATCATCAACTCTTAAAGTCATCTCTAGCAAAGATCCTCCAGATATGTGACATACAGTTTTGTTATTGAGGGGCTTCCCATTTTTGGCATAGACACCAGGCAAAATAGTCATCATTTTCTCTATGCTTGGGTGGCCTCTGTTCAGGCCTCTGTTACTGCTTGGTAAAAGCAGTTTGTTGTGTGCTTCGGTACCTGCAAATCTCAGTAAAAACTGTTATGAAGTCTATGCCATGTCACATGGTTTTGAGCAATTGTCTTCGCTTACATTCTGTGAACAGGTAAAAGACTGAAGGGACTGTGGCTACTTAGTGTTCCCCAGAGTTCACTTGACTAATTATGGTGACACTGTATTATATAAAAGTGGACCAGACTGTGGACTTTTAGAAAAGAATTATTGGTTGGGTGTCAGGGCTACTAGAGCGTGGCATGGAAATGTGGCCTTTGGGATAACTTACTATCAGATGTAGGATACCTCAGGCTATGAGCTATAGGGTTGCACATACGAACTCCTTGGAGCAAGAGTTAAGTACTTCTGCAGATTTGCACGTGCTGTTTCTCATCAGAGGTTTTCAGCATCCCTCTGAGGATAATCTGAGGGGCTGACAACAAGGACAAGCTGAGAATTTAGCTTCAAAGGCACAGTCATACAGGCCCACTGAGGCACCGGAAGTACAGTGGAATGTGTAACAATTCTAGTCTATGTCTGAGGGAAGAATCTTACCCTTGTGTTATTGACAAAGAGAGAAAAGAAATGGGGCTTGTTTATTTTCTGCATTTAAAAGTAGGAAGGATTGTTTATATATGATTTTGTTCAGCTGGTTGAGTAACTTTTTTTTTGGTTTTGTTTACTTCCATCTGACTTGGCTGTCTGTGAATGTGAACACTTTTGTCACAGAGATCTGGAATGATACTTCACTGTAATACATACAATGAGACCCCTTGTACTGGAAGGAATATATCACAGGAGGTTTGGTTTGCCAGGCTGCTGATCTCATTGTACATGCGTGTGTAACAATGACTCACCTCCATCTGACCAAGAGGCTACTCTTGAAGTATTTATTCAGCAGTGTACTGGATTGTACTAGGATTCCCAGTGTTGCTGGGATAGAGTTAGCATTCATCATAGCAGATCGGAAGGCTCTGTGTGTTAGATCTGTGGCCAAAACAATACTGATAACATATTAATGTTATAGCTATTGCTGAACAGCCTTTGCACAGCCTCAAGGATTTCTGTGTTTCCCACTCTGCCCCACTGCAGTGAATGCACTGGGGGTTGTGGAATTGGTTGGGAGTGGTCACAAACAGACAGATGACCGGAACTAACCAGAGAGGTAGTCTATGCCATATAATGTCATGCTCAGTAATAAAAATGGGAAAAAAGGGAGCTTTAGGAAAGTTAGGTTGGCTTTTGCTGGGAAGCTGACTGGGCATTGCTTTACCCATGAGAGGTGGTAAGTGATTTCATTTGCATCACTTATTTTGTGTTCTTTCTCTCTTCTTCCATGTAAACTTCACTTATTAAACATTTTTTTTATCTCAGTGCTGAAGTTTTCCTGCTTTTACTCTTCCTTTCCTCTTCCCCTAACCCGCTGGGAGGAGGGAGGGGAGTCAGCGAGCAGCTGTGTAGTGCTTAGCTGCCTACCAAGCTGAGCACACAACAAGCAATTAAATAATACATTTGAGAAAACAGAATTGCAGAGAGCAAAATTGCTAAACAGAGTGCACACTTACTCTCATCTAATCTCATGTTTTGCTGTGAGCTCAACAAGATAAAGCTTCTTCTTGAGGTACAGGAATTAACTCGTATACTTCTCTGGGGGCGAGGAGGTATGTCGACACTGGAGACTCTGAACAAGCTGGCTTCAGAAGTGGAGCCATTTAACGGTGGTAAGATGGAATTTCTCAGCAGGACTAATTAGCCCGGGCAAAGCGCAGTTTCAGTGCAGCGCTTCTAGCATCCTGATACCGTGTGGTTAGTTGTACAAACATCATTCTCCCTGCACCCCACCTGGCCTTCAGGCTGCTTGGTTTTCTAATACCTTCAATCTCCCCGTTATGCTCAGAGACCAATTTCCATAATGCTCTCTCATTTCTTTGTGTCAAGGCCTGGTTATGACCTCTTCTTTCTACCTCTGACTTTTTTTCCTCCCATTAGTTTCCAGGCAGGTAATTCAGGAAATGTCCCAGCGATGGTGGTGTTGCCAATTAGAATCCACTCAGTCTTTACAGCACGTAAGCAGTGCTCTGCATGACATAGCTTGTTGTGGGGTGAGGAAGTGAATCTTTCTGCTGTCATCTTGAGAGTCCACTGTTGAAATTCCTATCTTACAGAAGCCTGCATACATGTATCAGTGGAAACAGTTACCTTGATGCTAACTTAAAAGCAAGGGCAAGGCCCACTCCTTGGTACCAGAAGAGCATCTCTTTACTCCTGTACTCACAACTAAGTTGTGGCAATTGGACATCACAGAATTAACCTCATCTAACCTTAGGCACCTAAATGTCAGATACCTAATCTAACTAACCTAACTTTAGATGCCTTAAATTTAGGTGAGATAAAGCTCAGTTTAGAGGAGATTTACTGTTTGGTTTCGGTGCTTTGTTGCAGCATGAATACCGTGACAAATTCTACCTCTAGATGGGTATACATATACATACACAGCAGTATTGAAGCCTTGGTCATTCTCATGCAGAGCCAGTGCTAGTGATGTACAGATTTTAGAGAGAATCAGTCAAGACTGATATGCCTTCAATCCTTGAATCATTGAATTTGTCTTTGTATGACTCAGCTCCCAATTTGTAAATTCCTTATTTAGGCACTTTAATAAAAACACCCCCATTTATTGATCACATCTGTAAATGTTGTTTAAAATGCATTGTTTTTGTGATAGAATAACAGGTTTGTTAATTAAAATTATTAAGTAATCTCCTTCCTGGAAGCTGGAACTTTAAGTGCTTGGGAGATGCTTGGCTCATGTGCCAGAGCTATTCTACACGCACTTGCACATGCACCTAAATGGACACACACACACACATGCTTCTTTCTTTTATTATTTTCAGAGAAAAACAAATCACCCTGTGACTGAGGCTGAACATTCGATTCCTTTGAATTATTACAGCAGACTCAGCCATGTAGTCAAACACTGTGAAGCCCTTCATTAATTTTCCAGGTTGCTGCAACTGAGTTTTAAAGATTTTTATTGTTAATCAGTCCCTGTGTTTTGATACTATGCCCCTCGTGCGAAGATTTTATGCAGTCCTGAAAGCCCCTTTATGCTGTAAAACGGATCTGCTCGGGTGCCTGCTGAAGAATGATGGTTTTCAGATAAACAGCATACAGTGGGAGGTGTAAAAGAGCCAAAATGTGAGGGAGTTTATGTGACACCAACTTCTTAACCCTTCAGGGTGACTAGGAACAATCTTCATGGTCTATGGACATTTCTAGAATAAAATTATTATAATCTTCCAGCACACACATTAAAAAAAATCAGATTTATTGCCTGTGGATATGACTGTTTCAGTGAGTGAAAAGTCTAAGTTAGACTATGCAGGTTTAGATATCTACCTGGCCACCTACGACCATGTCTGAAACATTTCTGCATAGATTAGTCTCTCATTCTTGTTACAAGAGCTGAATGCTTCATGTAAATGGATTAAAAAGAAAAATAAGGTGTATTTCAAATCGTTGAGTGAACCTATGGAGAAAGGTAGGCTTTATAACTGCAGCAGGGAAGTGAATTTGGTCTTGAATACAACTTTATACTGTTGTGAAACTCTATGTCCTCAGTCAAAAATACTGATTGGAGAGGATGGAGAGAAAACACAAAAAATATTGAAGGACTAAAGAAAGTAGACTTATATAGAGAAAAGTTATGCAGCTCTGTGTATCAAAATGAAAAGGGTGTAATTATGGTATTTAAGAATAAAATATTGAATAACATGTGATGTTTTCTTGTAGCAAAAGTAGCTTAATGAGAACTTAGATTGGATTTTGAAGCCAGGCAGACTCAAATGAGAAACTAGGACGAAATAAGGTTTAAACCAAGTAGGAGGGAGGAGTGGTGTCCTCTTCATGGAAATAAAACTCTCCTCTTCCCTTTTGATTGTCTGGATATGTTGCTGAAAGTTGATGTTACAGACACAAATTGCTGTGTTCTATGGAGGATTAAATCTGTTACATACAGGAGATCAGACTAGTTATTCTGATGATTGCTAGGATTGTAACCTCTGCAAACTGCTGAACTCACATAGTTGTACTGTGGTTTTTCATATATATATGGATGCATTATAGACAGGGCTAGGCTAAAAAGTACCCATATGTATGTGTGAACAATTGGAAATGTTCCAGACTTGACTGTTCAAGAGTTTTATTACTGTGGACTAGATTTTTATTCAAGGTGAGGTTCCCGATGGCTACAGCTGTCACTGTCAAAGTTCTGAGGCTCATGTTGGATTTACAGAAAAAGTTTGAAAGTTAAGGCTTTCCTAGTATTACCTAAGAAAATATTAGGTGGAAACAAAGACAGAATGAGGTCTGGACAGGGTAGATTTTAACTGTATTGCTGATAACAGTATCTTTCCTTTTCCTTTTCCTGTAGTCCCAATTCTTGTGACTTTTTGTGGTCCTAACACACATTCATTGCTTGATGCCTCTGCTCTCTAAAGGCCGGACTCTGTATCAAAACATTGTAAGTGAAAATGTT
Source organism: Buceros rhinoceros silvestris (assembly GCF_000710305.1). Taxonomy (NCBI): domain Eukaryota; kingdom Metazoa; phylum Chordata; class Aves; order Bucerotiformes; family Bucerotidae; genus Buceros; species Buceros rhinoceros. The sequence goes on from NW_010424730.1 coordinate 6,830, forward strand.
GTTAAAGATTGTCTCATGTGCTGGGAGCCAAATCATTGCACAAATCCTGACAAAGATGTTCCAAATTAGCTGGCATAAGCCACTTCAAGAACGTTTGAAATAGTCTATCTGAAATAGTACTGTCCCTTTAGGGACAATAACTGTTCCAGTGAGAACAGTTATGCTTTGTAGCAAATTCATACTGGATGT
>NW_010424731.1:0-1774 GCF_000710305.1 Buceros rhinoceros silvestris
GGAGAGTGAGTGCTGGTGGCTGTCGGGGGGGACATTCACCCCCCTCATCCTCTAACCACAGCAGGGTTCCCCTCTCGCACCAGGCTTTCTCTGCTGCCTCACCTGGCACCGTGTGTTAAAGGCAGCCATCACGCTATGTAACAGTTAAGACGTGTCTCTTCTCCACTGTGAGCCTTACACCAGGCTTCCCCTGTTCTGTAAGGCCCGTTAGGTTAAACTTTAATGGAGTTCTTCCCCTCTGGCTGCTCTGTCACCTCCAGGGTCAGCCCACTGCCCTCCTGGCATGGTGGCAGAGAAGTGAAATCGGGAATTGGTGAGACACTGGGGATAAACTGGTTGAAAAGAAATAATTACGAGAGAACCAGGAGAGAAAAAACTACAGTCTCAGTTTTGAACCCCAGGGTGCTTGTGCCCTGTAGTTCAAGGGGAGGGAAAGGGTAAGGTCTGCAGACTTGTCTGCCCTAGGGAACGGAAGGGGTTCCCGCAGCGTTTTGAAATACCGTATTTTAATGCCTGAAAAGTCTGTCTTGCAAAGGAAGTCAGCTGTGTTTTCAAGCAAGATCCCGTACACAGAGATAAAACGTGTTTCTGAGGATTTATGTGGTTTCAGGAAGCCCACGAGACACCTTCGTTTCTCCTTTTGGCACTTCACGACAACAAGAGTGAGATGACTGTCAAGTTTAGGAGCGGGTCATTTAAAGGTTGGGGAAACTTAAATGCGTAGAAAGGCACAAGCTCGACTTTTAATGTAAATGAGGTGTTTCTGTATATTCACAGTTTAGATTTCCCCCTGCAGCCCTGAGAACTCAAAGGCAGCTCCAGAGAGAACGGCAGTATCAGGTACCGGGCACATTTCTCTTCAGATTTGCTTGCCACGGCGTGGGAGCAGGGAAGGAACTGGGTTAGAAGGTCGCTGGACTGAAGGCCACGGTGCCACACTCATTAGTACCAGCGAGCAGAAGCTGTCCCGGTTTAATCTGGAGCAGGTGTAGGTTCCCAACTGGATTTTTGTTGAAACAACCTAACCACAAAGCACCGAAGTTTACTCCAGCTGCAGGACAGATGATATTTGTTATGGCGTATCGATGGAGCGGTGGAGAGGTGGTACCTAGTCCAGCACAAAAGCTGCTGCAGAAAGTTAACCTGTTACCTTTCTAAAAGCAAATCAGAGTTGGGAGAGTGAGTTTCAACCAGATTACACTGGATTTACCGTAGGGTTAACCCCTGATGGAACAGCTCTGGTTTGACTGGTCAGTGTGAGTCAAAATCAAAAAACAGGAACAACTGAGGAAGAGTAAATTTAACCCCACAAAGCGATTTTGCCATTTTAACAGACCAAAAATATTTGTTTTATGCTCCTGGAACAGCCTCTCGGTGTTTTATGACAAGTAATTCTGTTTGCTTGTCACTCTTGTTCCCTCTCAGTAAAATACTTTTAATTTTATTAATCTTACCGAAAGCCGTGAAGATCATCAGACGGCAAGAAACGGAGGGATCAGACATGTTACCCTTCACCTCTGCGGGCGAGTTCAGCCCCTTCAGGTGCTTGTTGGCCGGGAGACAAACACCCCGCGACGGGCTGGCCTGGTTCTGCTGCTTCACCCCTTGCCTCGGCGGTAGAAACCCGTGGCTGGTTCCTGGGCAGAAGGAAGAGACCCTCCCCCCGTCCCTCCATCCCTCCCTCCCTCCCTCCCCTCCTCGGGGCGGTTTGGGGCAGTGTGTCTGCTGCTGCCGGGGCAGGGGCCGGGAAGGCGCCGCTTTTCTCAAAAAACGG
>NW_010424731.1:1942-2377 GCF_000710305.1 Buceros rhinoceros silvestris
CCAAAACATGAGGATGGGTGGAGCCGTGTATTTCCAAAAGCTTGCGGGGGAAACTATATTTGCACAGAGAAGTTTGCAGTATAGGGAAAAAAATCCAAAATCTCTCGCAGAAGCCGGGTGTAATTCACACCGAAGTGTTTCCTCTTTGCTAATGTACCTGTAGCGGAGGAGAATTACAACGCTTTTCCACGCTAAGTTTAATGTCGTTTCCTGCAATGAGGGTAAATAAATTTGCTTTAAATCCCCCAGAGTCTTAAAACCTGGTTTTTTTGGTATGAGGAAAATGCTGGTGGGTTTTTTCCCCCCTAAAAAGACATTAAAATAATTTATCCACAATATAACAATCCAAATGCAGTGAGGTGAGAAAAATTGTAATCTCTTGGGAGATTCTAAACCTGAAGCAAAAAAAAAAAAAAACCAAACCCACCAAAAACC
>NW_010424732.1:0-330 GCF_000710305.1 Buceros rhinoceros silvestris
TCTGGGGGGGAAACCTACGGCTCATGCCTGACGGTTTCTGCTGTTTTAAAGCTTCGTGAATGTGAAAGAAGGTTAATGCCGGGGGCAAAGTGCCTGGGTTATGCAGAAAACAGAGACGCAGGTGAGGATCCGGCCCGAATCTTTCAGGTTCTTTAAGGTTTAGGGCGACTCCATGTGCCAGCACTGGACTCAAGCCGGGCGTGTTGGGCGGCTGCTCCTCACGCCTGCTCATGCCGCGGAATATTCTGTGGGTTTGGAAGCGAAGCTGGTTTTGCACTGAGGTCCAGTCCTCCAGCCCCGCTGTGGCTCGGGAGGAGCTGAAGCAGCCTC
>NW_010424732.1:496-871 GCF_000710305.1 Buceros rhinoceros silvestris
TGGCGCTCTGTGGGAACCCGATGCTGGAGGGGACCCGCTCAGGCAGGGTGGTGCTGCTCCTGCTGTTCCTGCCCCTCGCAGAGCCTGACTGTTCTTTGGCTATTGTTTTCTTCCAGATTTCAGTAACGTGATCAGTAAGAGTGATGTCAAGTCATTAGCTGAGGCTGACGAACAGGAAGTTGTGGCTGAAGTTCAGGTGAATTTAAATATTTTACGTATTTTCTATATTTTATGTGTAAATATTTTAAATCGATCTCCAAGTCCCAAAGCCCCAGGCCAGCGACGTACAAGGTGACACCTCAGGTGTGGCCGGGGGAGGATGCTGGTTCTGGAACAGCGTGCAGATCGCTGCGCAACAGCCTCCGGTGGAAGAAA
>NW_010424733.1:0-9414 GCF_000710305.1 Buceros rhinoceros silvestris
TTTTTTTTTTTCTTTCTGGTCTTTCTTTAAATCCTGTAACAATTGTGAAGGAAAAAAAAAGTAGCTGTGGTTGTTGATTAATGCGTCGTGCCTATCCAGAAATAGAAATCAGCATCTGAGCTGGCAACTAATCTGGACAGGCTTGATCACAGTCTTGATGTGAGTTTGAACAGAACTAATTCTTCAGTCATTTTACTTTTCAGCTCTTTTTACTCTTCAGAAGTCTCTTTCTGAAGTTAACGGCATATTTTTGCAGATGCTGTCTGCTTCTAGAAGTGGTAACGCTTGATGTTTGCAGTTACTACCAGGGACTGGTGTGCAGAAAGGCTCTTGCATGTACTTTCTGCTGTGCAGACCAAGGTCACTGCTAAATCCTGTGTCCCACGGGGGGGTGCAGTACATTAGAGGCTGCAGACAGGACAGGTGACCCTGAACTGACCAACAAGGTGTTCCATCCCATACATGTCATCTTTGGGATAAAACTGTGGGATCACAAGGTTCAAGCTCTCTTCTTTAATGGCCGATGTTCGAGGAGGACTTGGTCTGTTTTGCCTTTGATGCCAATCTGTGCATCCCTGAAACCAGTTCCTGAATCCAGCTCCTGCATCTGGTTCCCATCTGCTGAGCCCAGCCTGGGCCTTCCCCAGTACCTGCCCTCAGCATCTGTGGTGACAGTGACTGATTGTTATCAGGGAGGTTGGTTTTGTATACTTCTATATATATAATTTTATTGTTATTATTTTCATTAAAGCAGTTTTGTTTTTCTTTTCCAATCCATAAGTCTCTCTCCCTTATTCCTTTTCTCCTCCCCTTTGGGAAGGGAGAAGGGTTCATAGAGAGCATCTGTCATTCTGTGGTTGGCCCAGTCCTAGCCCATGACAGCCAATTAATGGAAAATACTAGAAAACCTGAGAAATCATAATGAACACCTCTTCCCAAACCTATGTCTTCATTCAGCTGCTTTTACTGCGGCTGAGTGGAAAATTCTTGAGGAGTTACTGTGGTGTACTCATGGCTATGGGTAATAACTAGTGCTTTTCAGCACTGTCTTAAGGAGACAGGGTGCCTGCCTGCCTGGTGGTGGTGGCTGGATCAGTGTGGGACACTATAGAGATTTCAGACACTATAGTGTCTGAAACCATTAAGTGGCATAGAGGAAATGACGTTTGGCCAGGGGGAGTAAAATAGCCTTGCATTCCATGATATTTTTTGTGTTTTTGTGGACCTACCGAAGTCCTGTGGCACACATACAGCTGTATATCTCCTGCAGTGCTAGTATAGGCTCAGATAGATCTGTGCAGACTATCTCTGATGTAGCATCTTCCATCAAACACAACCAAAGTCAGTAGAATTATATGAAGGATTAATGGTTTGAAGCTGTGTTGGATGCAAAGGAAATGGTAGTTTCTCTTAGAAATGGAGGATGCTGCCATCTCTTTGACAATAGGATTTTATTTGCACATAGGTATTAATTCTGTTATCACAATATCTTATCAGGGGATGATTTATCTTTCTTGCTGAGAAGAGATTGTGTCTAGAAGGACATAATCCATAGCTGAGCATCTTTGGCATCTTTTTAATGTTTTTCTCCCTTTTCGTAGCGTGTGGATGGTGTGATTTTGAGACAATGGTGGTAACTGGAGACCTGAGCTCGCAGAACCTTTGCAGGGATCCCAAAGAGCTTTGTGAGTCACCCACCTGATCCTCATTTTGCTGTCCTGTCAGAGCTCTGGTAGTATGGAAGGGTTCAGAAGAGCCAGCGGCTACCAGGAGTGAAGCTGGAATTCAAGTCATCATGAAATGGGGAGACATTTCAATTCTTCAGTTATTCTGAAGCGTATGTTTGAGAAAGAGAGCTGTCTGAATACTTCCAGCCAGCAGTGGGTGATCTGTAGCTCCTGCTTTTGTCATTGAAAAGCACCTGCAAAAAGGGAGTCTCCTTCTAGAGATCTCGCAGGAGGGGAGACCAGCAACAGCTACTCACTTTCAAAAACTTGTACAGGTTTATGGTGCTGTTGTGCCACAAGAGAAGATATATTTGCACTACTCCATTATATTTGTGTGGTTGAAATGGTTATAATCCCTTTGTGTGTGTACAGTTGTAACAGTAGAAAGTTGCATTACACTTTTGGTAGGGAGGTATGTTGATGTATGGTTTTGGGGACCCGAGTAATTATTTCAGACTTTTGTTTGCTAATTAAATATTTGGAATAGATGGGAACCAACAATATGTTATTATAGAATTTATATATAAGGAAAACAGTGACATTTACTAAGTCCCATTAAAACAACTAGAGAAATGAGCAGAGGTTTTATTCATTGATTTTAAAAATACACACATCCGAAAGTGTCATAAGTATTGTTTTTCAAGGAAAATGAATGATGAAATCATAAGTATACTGATCACCTGCAATACTGTTTCATTTGTTACTTATTGTCTAATTAACTAGTACCACACTGAGATTTAATCTAGTTGCTTCATCAGTTGTTCTACGAGTCTTTGCTACAGCTCTTTGAGATACTTCAAATATTGCTGCAGTAAAATCTTTTGTTTCTAAAATCAGTACCAGAAAATAGGAAAAAAAAAAAAAAATTGCTCGTATATTTCAAATGACAGAATGAGTATCTGTCATTGCAGCCCAGCATCTTCATGAGAACATCTCACTTCACACTCTACTGTAAACTGACAGATTACATAGTAAGGATCTTCCTTGGCTAATAAGGTTGATTGGTGTAGCTAGGAAGACTATATTGCTATTTTTAGTCAAGTTTTTGACTAAATTTTATGTATTACTGAATGTCTTCATTGTGAGACATATAAGCCAAGCCTCCTTGCTGCTTCAGAAATTCTTGGTCCTTTTTTATTGGGGAAAGGGTAAAAGTTTAGTTTATTGCAGGCCGGCCTGCATTTTGTAGAGGAAATACGTTGAGGTGTCCAAATGGCTGAAGTGGCTGATAGCAGAGGAGGCTTCTGGCAGGTGCTGGAAATGTTGCTGCCAGTCTCTTTGCTGAAACTGTTCAACGTGCTCGAACTTCCCAGTTGACTGAGCGCAGATAGTTCACCTGCTCCCTCTAATTCCTTGTGTTGCAGTGTGCCATTTTTCTTTGAAATCAGTCTCTGATTGTCAAAACTGCACGGTGTGTGCTTGCAGTGGGGAAGATCCCTGGTGACCCCTTGAGAAGGGGCTTGCACCAGGCGGTGAATTCCAAGGTGGGTGCGCCACGGTGAGTTGTCTTGGATGTTGCTGCTGCTGGTCATCTCCAGCCTGACCTTTCTGACAGGAACACGTTCTGTAAAAGACTTTGATCTTCTAACTGCTTTATTAATTAAAACAGCATTGACCATTGATTCTGGGGGAGCAGATTCATGTTCACCTACAAGAGAAATACACATACGCATGTTACTATGGTGGCAAAAATTAAGAGTGTAATTTCTGTGGCATAAACTCAACTGAACAGCTTTAACAGATGAGTTTAGCTGTACTCTTTCTGTCTGTGACTGAGAGCAGTGCAAGTTCCAATGCCAGGTTATGGAGTGGAAATATTTCGTGCTTGGTTTTGTAGTTTCATATGTAGACATAAATGGTACTGTAGGGTTATTCAAATGAAAATGGAGATTTATCAGGACTATTGATCTAATTGGTTGTCTAAGGCTCATTAACGACACAGGTTGAGAATTGACTTTTAAGTAATTAATTTCTGTAAGCAGAAATTCTTAAGGTAGGCAGGGGCTTGCTCTATATGTTGATAGGTGCTGTGATTTGAAAGACAAAATTCTCCTGTTTGAAGTTTGTATTCACAACTTAAAAATACTGTCACCACTTCCACTTGAAAAAAGTTGTGAATTTCTTTCTTCTTTTTCTTAATGAGGGTCCAGGCTTGTACTTTAATATCTGACTGCAATTTTTGTATTGTAAATGGTGTAATGTAAATAGGTTATCACATTGATGTTGCCTGGATGATAGCTTAGAGAAAAAAAATCTGCTTGCTCCATGAATGGCATAGAGTAGCTGTAACAGTGGGAGAGAATCTGGTCTCTTCTTTTTCTCTGCTATCCCTACAGCTTAATTTCTAAAGTGGTTAGAAATGCGTAAAGTATTAGGGACAGAGATGCTAATGCTACTTTAATTGCATCAAATTACTGAACATGACTGGCTTTCTGTGCCTTGAAAATGAATAGAAACTGAACCACTACACTAAAGATAAACAGTGCTGTTGACATTGCATGTACTAATGAAATATACTTCAGTTAATATAAATACAGTTTAAGGTAGGAGCTGTGACTTTCTTTACGGGGTTGAGTTGTATGAACTGTGTCTGTTCCTAACTGTATGAGTTATGAAGTGAAAAACATAGACACAGAGTGCTAATTATTTTCTGAAACAAAGTATCTGAGTAGCCATTTAAAAAGAATTGAAACCCTGAATTTGAACTGAAACCAGTTCAGATAGGATGGTGCCTTTAAAGAAACCAACAGCAAAAACCACCTTTATAACTGCTCTTTCATACCATCTTCACAAGGAAATATTTGAAGATGTCAGCCCCAGCTGTTTTACCGGCAGTAAAGGAACCTGTACAACAGCGCTTTGACTAAGGAGGGGCTTTCACTACTGTCTTTGGCTCCCACTGTTGAAGCAAAAACATCAGCATAGTATCACAGGATTTTTTCTGCTCACTGGGTTGGGCACATAGGATTGATCTGCTAAGTGTGGCATAGCTCTGGGAGTGAGAACTGTGTCAGCCCACATCTTCTCCAGGAGGAAGGAGACTAAAGCACATGCAGAGCTTTAGAGATCTAGGTGTGTTTGTGCTTATGTCTATACAGTGACTCTTTCACGAGCACCCCCTTGTCGTGGGGAAGGAGCTTGCGTACCCTCGTGAGGTTGAGAGCTCTGCTGGTGGTGGCATGTGCCTCTGGTGGGGTCTCCCAAGCCAGACAGGTCTCAACTGAAGGGTCAGACAAAGTGTGTCCACGGGCAGGATGGGCTCACTAGCCTTCGGGCAGCCATCCTAGGAGAAGGACAACTCTGACTCCAAACCCGGGCAGATGGAGCTCGTTTAGCCTTGTAAGGCATCCATCTCAGAGAAGGATACTCTAACCAAACCTACGACCCGAGGACTTCGCTGTCACTGTCCAAGCTCGCTAGGCCCTGGCAAATGAACCTTTGGTGTAAAGGATGGAGCCAATTCCGCACACACTGCGCCTCACCTAAAAAATCCACTCTGCAGGCCCGAAGAGTTTGGCCATTTCAGCCATCAGCGCGCTTGCAATAAGCATGGGAAAAACTCTTCCCGAATCTTCGTTCACTAAGCCAAGCCATGATGATGCTGCTATACAGTGAAGTGTGCTCACAGAATTTCCTTGCTTGAAACCATTCACAGAGATAAGAACACACAGTTCTCTATCATGTAATACTGAGAATTAAAGTTATGACTGAACTTCATGCAGGAGATAAAGCTGAGATTGGGTGGCTACAAAAAGTCCATGTGCAAACTAGAGCCCCGTGTGTTCTGCAGAATAGCACAGTACAGCACCAAGCTACATAAACTAGGGCTTGTTCTCCATGTGTGAGAGAAGAAACGAGAAGGAACTGAGAGACTGAGGAGATGCAGCTTTGCATGTTCTTGCTGACATAACTGCACTCTTGGCTGAACTGGCATTGATAGGCAACATCAGGATTTATCTTGAACCCTTATGAACTGGTCACCAGAAAAATAACAATCTGGCTTGAGTTGATCAGAGTAATTAATTAAAGATCAGAGTAATTAATCAAAGCAATGCATCTGGTCCAGTTTTAATAGTCTGGACTGCTTTTGCTTTCAGGTGTGGTTTGATTCCTCGGCTACAGGTGCAGCATGCAAAATTGAGTGATGAACTCGGATAGAAATCTGAGAGTCCTGAATCTGTGTTGAATTAACACACATTTAGCTCTCTCTGGACTTCCAAAGAAAGCTTTAATTAGGCAGATCTGGTCTCTTTCTTTCTTTCTTTCTTTTTATTCTAAGTTGTGCATGATAGCTTTGTTGCAGGGTTGTTTACTATCTGGGCTTTTCCATATGCTGTCATCATAGACACATACTTCCAAGGTTCTGAAGTGACGAAAGTTAATCTTATTTCACAGTAGCCTGGCAAATTCTTGGATGAGGTTTCTGCAGTCAGAGCCCCTGGGTTTATTCTGTTGTGACTGCTGAACGCTCCCATTTAATTCCTAAAGTAAATACTGCTTTTCAGCTTCTTAGCCAATAAATAATGAATGCACTGCTGTATTATCCTCCAGCTGGTGACTTTCAAATCTTGTCATGCCCTTTGTTCTCAGATAATCAGGAAAAGGCAGAAGCGTGAACGTGCGACAGAAGAAAGCTGTTTTCCAGGTGACTTCTCAGTTATTAACCCACCCATCAAAAACCCAGAGAAATTAGGGAATCTTAAGTTCCAGTTAAAAGTCCATAGTTTCATGACTCTGGCAAACAGGCAGCGACACACAAAGCTGAAAGTCCTCGAGAAAACTTGGAGTTACCATTCCAGTCGTGGTGCAATAAACCTGAAATGGTCTGTCAGGCAGGAGCAGTTTAGGGGTTTAGTAGTCAGAACAAAGACCTCTGGCAGGGATTTCTAAGACCATGAGGGACAGAAGGTGTCCTCCTTCCATGAGGTTTGAATGTCATGAGGTTTTTGTGTCTGGCCTTTGAGGTTTGTGTATGTCTCGGGGGGGTTGTGGTGGAGCTGTTGTTATCGCCCCTAATCTTACCCTTTGGGCAAGGAAGGGAAACAATTTGCTGTCAGTACAAAATAGTGATACATACGTGGGCTGCCTTTTGGTACTGGCTGGAATTTTGGGATAGCTTAAGCTCATAGGGTGTGTGGGGCAGCAGGCCACCTGCGTGTGGCAGTTCTCATTTCTGCTTGACGTGTTCTTGGAAACCGATGCATATAACAGGGTCAAAGTGCTGAGCTTTGTAATAGGTTTTCCCAGCTTCCAAACCAAAGGAATGCGTAAGATCAGCTTTCAGGACATTGAGAACTCAACACGACAAAAGAAAAATCAAACTTCAACTGCTTCTAACAGTAACGTGAATCCTTTCACACAGGTTGTTCAAAGACAGATGTTCATTGCAGTAGGTTCTGTGGTTTTGTGAGTGTTTTGGGTTATGTATGAAAATATTTGTGTGTGAACTTCCACCCCTACTGAATTTTAACCTTCCCAGAAACTGTGCAGTCCCACTTTCTTGTGTCTTTTCTTTGATCTTCAGATGGTGACCCCACTCTGATTACATTCATTTTATCTGAAGCTTCATTTGCCTTTAATCTGAATACAGACTTCTGCTTCCTTTGTTTAAGTAACTTACATTTTTGCTACAGCTGATTAGATGGCCTTGTCAAGTTAGTTGCCTTTTCATATCTGATAAAATAAGCTTGTATATATTTTTTTCTTCCTCACAGAGATTGAAGTTCTCTTAAGAATTTCTAAACATTTGGATGAAAGAATGTTGAAGCAGTGAATGTATTGTATAGTTCATAATCATCTGATTTTTCTGTTGTTTTTATGATATAGTCTGACACAGCCAAAATCTAGAACTGCTGAAAAATGCTGAGAATGAAATAAGTTCTGCATTTGTTGAGCTAAATTCTGAAAGGTGAATGAATCATGTTTCTCATATTGCAATTAAATTCAGAAGACAACTTCATTAATTTTTGTAGTATTCTCAATATCACTTTCACTTGGAAAGTTAAATAGTTAAAAGTTTCTTATACAGTTACATATTTTAAAGTTTTTAGTTAGTTTTTAGTTTTTTTACAGTTGCTTATAATATTACACCGAAATAATGTCATCCCTCCCCAGCCCAGCAGTAAGCAGTAGTCTAACTGAAAACTTGAAAATATTTGGAAGTTTCTTGTATAAAATGTGTCTGACGTAGCCGGTAGATGAGTGATACACATTGTTACTTGTTCTTCTATTTAGGCACTTTCCAAGCAATACGCAGGGAAAATACTTTCAAAACAGGACCAGCTTGTGCCTTAGTTACCCACTATGACTCTACTATATGTTGGTTTTTTCTAACAAAACCCCGGCTCGTGCTAGTCACTTCATAGCTGCTGCCTGTAGGACACATTTCTTTACGCAGATAAAGAAGAGAAAAAGAGACAGAAGACACAGAACTGCTTGTTCCGATGGAAGCATTCAAGCGAGCACAAACGTTACAGGATACATTACACAAATACACTGATGATAGACGTGAAGTACATGACTCCGGTAAGAGTTAACCGTTTATGTTTAGAATTTTACCTTACTGACATAAAACCTGTAAAACCTTGTCTCAAATATGTTAATCCGTTTCAAAGTCGTGTTAGTGTTTCAGCTCCGTGAAGCTAATTGATATAAACACAAGACCACCTTTCAGTGAAATGAATAAACCCCCAAAACGACAGAAAAGGAATTCACTTTGTTACCTCTCCTGAAGCTGAGCACAAAAAGAACAAAGCTAGGAGTTATTCAAGATTTAAAGAAATAGTCTTTACATCTACATTTGCATTTTTTCCTATAAATAAAAGCATACCTGTTTTAAATACAATAATGTGTGATTGCAGTTTTTGCTTCTGCTTTATATGGTCATACTGCTCCGCAAGTAAGCTTACATCCATCTTGGTTGGCTGCTTATCGCAATCTGAAGCCTGTTGCTCTGAGGTATGAGTCACTGAAAAAATACCAGTCATAGATTTGTAAGCCTTCACCATCTGTTCCAACACGGAAGAAAAAGTCATGCAGAAGCAGGACATTTCCTTCATTGTGTTGGCAAAAAAGGCAAATCAAGTGTGAAGCGTCTGAAATTTTCCTGAAGAAAGAAGTAACTTTCTTCCAGGTACAGTGACTGCTTTCAGAAGTTGCGTGGGTTACTCTGAAGTTGTGGGTTTCAGTCAGCTTGTTTTCATGCAGCGTGTCCGTAGCTACTGCATACAGAGTGCATGATTATAACTGGCTAGTTGGATTTAATGTTGACTTAAGGTTGTGAGCATATGAAGCTTTGCCAAAAAAAACAGTGAAATCTAAAACCTCTTTGAACACAGCCAGGTGCACAAAGGGCTGGGTAATACTGGTTTAGGTAGTAATGTTAATTCTTAAAGGGATGCTGTCATGGTGACCACCCCAAGACAGTAGTTCCACCAGGAAAATCTTTCTTCAGGTTTCTTTCTATGTATTTTGTGTCTTTTCCCCTCCACTCTCCCTTTCTTAACCTTCATCCCATTTCATTCTTGCTGCTGCTTCCTGGGGCAGTGTGGTGGGAGGGGAGGATTTGTTACACCTCAGTTTTGTACTTATTGCTCTCTTTTAAGAATGTGTTAAAAGTTTTCAAGCCTGGGTGCAGAGTCAAAACAGCGTGTGCCAACGACACTTGGAATTGGGAGGTTGGGGACAG
>NW_010424733.1:9520-17398 GCF_000710305.1 Buceros rhinoceros silvestris
TCAACTCATTCAGGTTTTCTGCCTTTCTATGAAGTGAAATAAACTATAGAAGTAAACACCTTGTTACTCAGAGCTGAACAAACTCTTCAAATGCATGGTGAAAAAAAAGCCCTTACCATGCGTGTAATACTGTTATCTAATAATGAGGTAAAAGTTTGAGAAGTACATGGGTTTTGATCATATCAACTAAAGTATGAGACTGTGTCTGGACCGTGAATGGTGGGTTCCTGTCCCTGAAACAGGTTGATGTGATATTGTTTCACAGGCCCAAGAGAGTAGTATGTGAAAAAACACCGCAGTTCAACAGTGGTTTTAATGTAACTGTGCATCTGCTAGGTTCCTTGCAGTGAAAAACATTGCATAAAAAATGTTACGAAAGGGCAGCGCATGGACAGAATGCTGGTGTGCTGTATTTTTCCAGTTACTGGCAGAAATTATGTGATGATTTGCATCATAAATGAGTCAGGCTCAAATCCTGCGGATCCTGGGAATCCCTTTGGAAGTTGTGCGTACGCAGGTGACAAGACTCTCGTTAGGCAGTGCAGAGAGTTCTGCTAAGGCTCAGCAGGCTCACCTGTCAGTCTGCCGTATTTCACTTACTGGTAATTGATTTTGCTTTTCCCAGTATGCTTGTGTCTTGCAAATCACGTTGCCTACCTCAGCTGCAGTCTTCTTCTGCCTTTGCCAGGGAAAGAACAGTAAACACAACACTTTGTCCGACACTGTAGGTGCTCTTCAAGTTAGCTTCTCTCCTGACCCTGGAAAAAGCACGTGTCACGTTAGTGTTGTTCTGATGTATCATGGTTTTGGTAGATCTGCTTTGAAATCCTGCCTTCAGGAGGGCCAAACACGTGCTCTGTAGAGGGGAGTACCTCAGTTGCCGTGTTTGTTGTGTTCCGAGTTACTGTCACACGGAGTCCTCCTCTGGCCCTTCAGGCAGTTGGTTTATAAACTTCATCAGTATATTTAATTAACCTCATTAGTCTGAGCTGGCATTCAATACTAACATTATTAATGGTCATAAAAGTTACCCAACCTTTTTAAAATTCCAGTCACGCCATTTGACTCACTGACCTCCTGTGAAGTGACTTGTACAACATGACTGTGTTGCAGAAAAAATTACCAGGATACCATCCTTGAACATGAAATTGAAACCTGAACACGAACCATGAAGATGAAGTAGGCTCTGTCTTAGAAGACGTACATAACTTCTCATTAGAAGAGCATTTAAAGTACAATGAGTCTGATCAGAAATTGTTATTAATGACCTGTACCGTACCATTCCTTCAGCATCCTGGAGAAGCTCGCATTTAGTGAGGCAGATGGGTTGTACAAGGCAGACTGTTCCCGAAGAGTTGTGTGGGTAAGAGCAAACCCAGGAACTGGGGCAAGAAACCAGGTGCCCAGTGAAATGAAGTGATGGTACAGCAGGGCGGTGGAACCGGGAACAGGATTAGCTTTGGTTTTGCTGAGCCAATCCCATACACATTGCGGTTTGTTTCCTTTTCAGGAAAAGCTTGTGAACGAGGCGTCTTGAGTCAGTCTCTAGAGGGGTGTGTGTGAGTGTGCGTGTACTTTGCTATCAAGGCGCGCGTGTGTGTATATATATATGTATATATACACGTGTGAGTTTTGTGAATAATTTGCAACCGGGCTGTGACTCACAGAGTGAGCTGCAGGCCTCATCTACGTGCTCTCACAAAGCACGCAGGGTTAATTGTGGTTTGGATGTGTAGTGAGCTGATGGAACTGATCCTTGTTATGCCCCTGACAAAATGCATTATCCATGGGTTCTGTTCTTCTGCCAGAGTGGAACAACTGCCTCTGTACTGCTGGCCCGTTTAGGTATTGCTAATTAAAAAAATAAAAGAAGGAATTAAAAGTTTTGTATTTTCCTGCATGCACATAAAATGATAATTTAACTCAGTGAGTCGTTCAGTCTGTAAATCGAGTTCCTGGGATCCAGAGAGCACTGTCTGTTTTCCAGTACGCAGCAGGTGGCACTGTTGGAGTGGTCTGAATGTGGTCGCCTTAGTCTTCAGTGTTAGGGGCCTCCCTTTGGCTTGTGGGGTGCTGGGGACCGCAAGCAATCGAGACATTACCTAGCCACTGGCACACATATATTTCTTAACGGAAATATAAGTTCTAAAATTTATTGCCATGATTAGGTTTGTGTAAAAAATGTGCCGTTCTTTAATTGAACAAACTCTTGTCCAAAACGTCGTCTGTGAGTCATTTTCGTTTGATTATCCACTGAAGTCTGAAGTGCCGTGTTTCCCTTAGGTCTGTTCTTCCATCACACAATGGCAGCAATTCTTCATTTCCTTGAGGCAAAGAGATTTGAGAATACTTCAGAATCCAAAAGCAATGGCTTTTAGAACTTGAAGTGATGTTTACTTACCTTGACCTTGGTTGCAAAATCTCATCTAAAAAGATGCAGCTAATTTTATCTCATACTAATTAATTTGCGAGTAGTAAATGAGTTTTTTGTTAAAAAATTGTTTGGAGGGTCTTACAGGAATAATTGTTGATTTACAGATAATTAAAAATGTTCATAATGGTTAACTGACTGAATGCACCTCCTGTAACACTGGATTTTACTGCACGCCTGAGACCAGAGGATTGTATGATTATTCGTGCTGTTCATGTGCAGAATTATAGATGTGTCCAACGCTCTTCGTGCAGGTTACAAAGGCAGAATTCAAATATCTGTAGATTTTAACTGGTGCTGAGAGGGAAAATCAAAGTTACTGTGATAGTTCCCTTTCTGTAGCTTTCTATAGTGTTGGATTTTTTTTTAATTTAAATGCAGTCTTGAAATGTTAGAAAGCGACTATTTTATTGTGAGAAAATGTAAGAACAAAGAGTAAGGCAGAAACAGGTTGGCTGCTGTTATTTGGGTTCCAGACAGTATTAGTAGAATCAATAGTAATTGTTTACTTTTTAATGAGATTTTTGGTAAGAGCACATACATTTCTATTATTTGAAAGCACAGCCCTTAAAGCATGCCACAGTTAGGAACTAGTACAGGATTTTCTGATGGTGCAAGATTATTGTGTCTTGACTCTGGTGCTAATCTTCCTTGGGGGTGTTGCTTGCTGTGGAAGGTAAATTAAAATACTGAAATTTGCTCTGTTAGAGGGCTGCTCACTGTTGATTGTCTGAGTTGTTGGAACTGAAATACCTGCCCCTGTGCGAACAATCAGCATCCAAAATTTAGGGTCATTGAAGTGTTCCTTGATCCTACAGATGCCCGTAAATTCCAGTTACTGGTAAGTGGAGTTCACATTTCTAGTACTGCTACCTAAGTAACAGTAAGTAGTAGTTTCTATACCTCCTCCTTCTCTGATTGTTTCCTACCCAATGGCTACAGCTCCGGGCGATGACAGCAGCCTGTGTTTGTTCTCCCAGCAGATATCACACACCTCTAGGAGCTCTGGGATAATTTCAAGCAAGGTCTAAAATTAATTGGATAAGATAAAATTTTCTGCCTTGTTTTTTTCTATTTGTAAATTACATGATTTTGATTCATCCTTGATTGCAAAATGATTTTTGATCCTTGCAGTATGGTGTGGAAGAGTGCATGGCTGGCCCTTATTAGTTTCCACTTCAGGCATTGCTTGAGTAGGAATGAGTTTATCTTTGATTGTTTTTAATCAATAAAATGTACTTATCTGTAAGTGGAGTTTGATAAGAATCAAGTACAGCATGAAAGAACTGGTTAATCTGTTGTTAATGAAAAGTTTTATCTGCATGACAACAATCTTGCTCCTGAGATGTTTGCTTTTGAGCATTAGGACACAAACCACTTTGGTATTCATCTTCAAGGAAATCTGCTGGGTGTGTAAGTTAACTTTAATAAGCCTTGCAAGCGACTCTAGTTCAGATAGTCCTCCAAAGAGGACGGTGAAATACTATTACTATTGTGAGAATGAATAGGGACTTGAAATCTGTGCAGGGGAGGAAAGTACCCTAAAAATAATTTGCTATTCAGAAACATCCTTCACTTCACTTCCATGCAGAGACCTCATGAGGAATTTGTACTGCACTTCATAATCACTAGTAGCCTAATTGAGTCAATTAAATTACATCTGTAAAACTAGAGTACGTAAAAGCAGATACAATTCCACAGTGCCTGATTCAGTACCCACCGAAGCCAAAGCATGTTCTGCTGAATTCAGTAAAGTGCAACTGGAGGATTTTATGTACATGATTAAATAAAAGCTGCAGATTGACCAATACCTACAAAACTGACAGTAAAATTGAGATTGTGTAGTTGTGCCATCCTTTGAATTCTTTTCTTGTACCCATTGTTCACACACACGCATATGCTTTCGTATGGAATCCTGTGCCAGTTCCTCATGAGCTCTCTGTAAAGAGCCTTAACTGGTTAATGCAGCACCACACCTGGAATTTTGAACATGCACGTGTCAAGAATTAGATTAACCAATAAGTCTGTGGAATAATTATTCTAAATACTCTGTGTCTTCAGCCTCCATGTAACGACTGCAGACTGGGCATCCTCTGGTGGAACACGCACAGGGCTGTCGCTGGATCATTAGTCACCTTCCATCCGTTCAGAGTGCAGTCAGGAAAATTCCAGGGGATAACAGCCACCTCGGTCCATTGCTTTTAAACATCAAGCACTTATTCTTACAGAGTGAATCGTGAGACTCTCCACAGCAGTTGGAAGTATGGACAAAACACAATGGTTACCATGAAACCACGTGCAGAAGTAACTTCAACAGGTATGTGCATATTAAGGGAAAGGAAAACGTTTTTGGTGTTATAATGCCCTCTCAATAAAAAGAACAGCAACTTCATCCCCACATGGTACTGTGGTGTTTTGTATTATCAGTGCTTGGTTAAACATTGCTGGAGACTTTGTGATAACAGAGGACCCGTACTGCGAAGTAGAAAGGGAATGACCTTCAGAGTGCTGTCACTGTTCAGATCTCTTTGCAGTACTATGCTCTAGTGCTTAAGCTGAGGATTCTTTTTTTCAAGGTGATGTGTTAATGTGTTGTTGTTATGTTACTTGAAGCTTAACATTGTAAACATCTCAACATCTCCCACCTAATTAGCAGCATTGCATGTGACTATCAGGGTACTCTGCAAATAGGTTGGCATTTATCTGACCCAGCTTACTATGCTTAATGTTTCTGAGGCTAATTAAAGAGCCACAAGATTTCTTACTGGGAAAAGGATAATTGTGCCAGCAGGCCTAACAGTCCTGGCTTTGACATGAGCTGCTGCAGTTGTGTGGCATGTGCTAAGCGATGTCTCTGTGTGCAGGGACTCTTAGCTGTCCCGTTGTTTCTGCCATGCCAAGCTATGCTGAAATTTCAGCTATGTGAAGTACCTTTTTGGGGCTTAGAAATATTTGGCTGCCCTGCTACTTGCAATAACTAGTTAGATGCCCCAGATCTACTGCTGGAAACAAAAGGATTGGTGGGCCATGGACATGTGTTACTTTTTGTGAAGATGTGAGTACTACCTGAAAGGAGTTGTAGGGAGGTGGGGATTGATCTCTTTTCCCGTGTTGCAAATGACAGGACGAGAGGAAATAGCCTTAAGTTGCATCAGGGGAAATATAGGTTGGATATCAGGAAAAATTTATTTACACAGAGGATCATGAGGCATCGGAACAGGCTGCCCAGGGAGGTGGTGGAGTCCCCATCCCTGCAGGGGTTTCACAGCCGTGTGGGTGTGGTGCTGAGGGACATGGTTTAGGGACCCTGGCAGTGCAGGGGAACGGTTGGACTCGATGATCTTAAAGGTCTCTTCCAACCACATGATTCTGTGATTCTGTAATACTTCCCCAGCCCATGAAATTATGCAGCCAGTATAAATCAGGATAGCTGGCCTGCTGCCAATACAGTAATCCTATTTTATATAGAAATTCATATCAGTTCCTATCAGGGTGCAGCTGAGAGCAGAGGCAGAGTTTGATACTCGAAGTGAGAATAAAAAGTGAAAGACCTCAGTCTGTAGGAATATGGAATACAGTTAAATTAATTCGTGTTTTGCAATGAATTGAAATGAATGTGCAGCTGAAGCTAACTTGACAGTGGAGGAAGCAAAGAAGAGCATTAATTGGTAGAGTAGGTATAACTTCCCGAAACAGCCGAGGGCCTAGCAGAGCATGGAAGCATTGCTTCTCCGGCAGGTCAGAAACTAGTTAATAGGAAAAGGGGAATAAACTCGCTTTTCCCTTTACTCTGCTCTGGGTGTCTTGAGTGATTAATCTGTGCTCTGCCTCAAGCTGTTAATCTGCAGTGGTGACATTTCAATTATAAACGGCATTTTGTCCATCCCCTCTGGAAATTCTGGATTTGTCAGTGCTAAAAAAAAAAATCACTAGTACATGAATGCAACTTCACCGTTAACTGCACAGCTAAACCTTGTTTGCTTTCAAGAAACAATTTTAGAGGCTATGGTAGTATCTGCAAGCGTGAACTTTAACGCAGAAAGAACAGCAGCAATGCACGTTGTCCATACTTTTCTGTGCTATTTAAAGAAAGTATTTCTTGTTATTCAGGACTGTTCTTCTGATCTGATTGCTGAAGAATAGAATCGATTTTTACATCCTTATAGGATTGCTTTATTTATTTATAAACTGTTGTCTCTGTTCTACTGACCAATACATCCCTTGAAAAAAACTTAAGAATCCGCTCCTGTCTCTTTTGCTGAAGTCATTTATCATTTTTAGGGCTTTCTTCCGAACTGACGTCAGTTTCTTGTCATTTTTTCGAATAGTTGTATTTTGAAAATTGCAGCGTTTCAAGCCTCAGCCTCCATATCTGTTACTTGGTTAGACGGAATTTTCAGAAAGTGGAAGGGCAGACCCATCCTCCCCTCCCTGGCTCACCTGCCACCTTTCTTTTCTGGGAAGCTATACTCTAAGGAAACAGATTGTGGTAGCGTTTTAAAAATTCACAGCCTCTTGGTTAAGTGAGACTTTTGTTCAGGACGGGTCCATCCAGCATGAGCTCCTTAGGGGCAGGGAAATTCCACCACTACCCCGTGGTCATCTGATGTAACGAAGACAAACTACAAACTTGGTGAGAATTCTACATGCCTTTATTTTGCAATGGTCGGGTACTTCCACTTACTTCATTTGGATGTTTTCTGATTGCAAACTATTCAGATAAATTTGCTGGATTAGACTCTGAAACGAAGGCCAACACCGCTGTGCATCTGAAGGGTTTCCCACACTGTAAATATTTTTCAGGCAATTTTAAATTAAACTCTGTCTTATTTAAAGATTTTGTGATCGCATTTCTGTAATACAGAATATTCAAAGGTGCTATGATAGAGTCAAACGGGTTTGAAAGTCAGTTTATCAAATGTTTGTTTGCATTGTAGATTGAGAGTTTTCAGGATTGATGTTTTAAAGGTTCCTTGCAATAATAACTAGAAATCTTAATAGTATAAACCTATGGGAGTTGGGGCTTTGAGAAATCGCTGGGGATATTTAAAATGTATTTAAAATGTTCAGTATATGACAAAATTTAGTAATAATTTACAGTTTAAAGGGCATTGCAAATTAAGTTAAAACAGCTTAAGATCCTGGGCATGCAAAACCTATTTGGCTTCATTAAGGCTCTGCTGAGACACCGCCTGATTGCAGAATTAAAGTGTATTTTAGATGAGCCTTCTTTTGATTAAGCAATTCCACTTTGTCACACGCGTGGCAGGTAATGCAAAAACCTAAAACCTCCCCAAACCCACCCAACTGAAAAAAAAACCAGCAAACCACAGAACAAAACTTGGGCCAGCGCAACAATTCTCTGTTTTTTAAGGAATACCGTGGCAGTGCAAACCAGAGCGGGATGCCACAGCAGGGCTGGGGCGGATCAACTGCACGTTAAAATT
>NW_010424733.1:17496-17812 GCF_000710305.1 Buceros rhinoceros silvestris
TCTGTGTTTTAAGGAATGTCGTGGCGGTGCAAACCAGAGCGTGATGCCACAGCAGGTCTGGGGCGGATCAACTGCACGTTAAAATTCCGCGAATCCCTTTGGACCGTGCTTTGAAGTTGCCCCTTTTTTTCTTCTGCTCCCGGCGGTCGGGCGGTCCCTGTACGGCTGCTTCGGTGCTTTCTGGCCGACCAGGGCACCTGCAGCTGCGGCATCCCCACGTATGAGCACTTGTCACTGGGCTTTAGGAGCTGCCGTGTGCGGTCCTGGCACTGAGCAAGCCGCCAGCACATCACCTCCCCCGAGCCTCCGCCTGCTC
>NW_010424734.1:0-3900 GCF_000710305.1 Buceros rhinoceros silvestris
GCTGCCCGCCCTGCGGCGAGCCCACCTCCCCCGAGTCGCGGGTGCTCTCGCGTTATAAAAAGTGCTTGTGCTGGTGGAAGCAAAAAGTGATTTGTTGCCGCCGGCCCCTCCTTCCAGCCCTCGAAATGACTGGCAACTCCCGACTCCCGTGGGGAAGCGAAGGTGTATCTGCCGCCTCCCCGCCGGAGCCGGGCTGTGGGGGTGCATTTTCCTGGCATCGCGGTTAGCGTCGTGAGATTTCGGTTTGACGGCAACCACGAGCTCGTGAACACTTTCTTCTCTGGAACTTTTGCCCAGAGTTGACAACCTAATGCTTACTTCATTGCTCCTCTTCACTATATAAATATTTTAGCCGTAAGAACTGCTTTCTGTATATTTTCTGCCTTAAGTCAACATTTGAAGCTTGGTCTTCTGTTTGTTAATCGTGGGAGTAGAAAAAGGGTGAGGAAAAGCAGTGGTTGTATGTGTAGCCGTGTAAAACACTTGAGCACGTAAAGAAGAGAGGTAAAAATTGATGATAGGAAGCCTGAATGAAGGAAAAGATGGGTGAAATATCTTTGCAAATCTTCATGAACTTCCTATTATTCTTCTTCTTGAATTTAAAAGTAAGAAAAAGCAAGGTTACAACAAGATCATGTCTCAATTCTCCTCTATTTAAAGCTGTTAGCACCTAAACATGTAGATATCTAACTGCCTCATCACCTTCTGAAATCTTGAAAGTTTTCCCATCCATTGCACTCCACCTTTGAAGCATTTAAGTGAAGTAAGTTTATCCATGTTTTTATGAAATTATTTGAAATAAACTGATTCTTGTACATGAAGAAACTCTTGGAATATTTCATGCATATTAATGGAATTAATGCCAATCTTATAGTTGAAGTACAAATGCAAAGACAGCTGGCAGTTGTATTAGCAGTGGGTAGCAGCCTGAGATACTGCGGTGGTGGTGTATCTCACCTGGTGTTTCCGCTACCAGCTGGCTTTTACGGAATGTAAGGTGAGGTTATTACATAACATTAAAATGTGTGCGATAACGGAATAACTTCCTTACCGATTTCAGTGTCGGTGTTATTAAGAGAAGGGAGTTTTATCAGGAGCAGCTTGACCAGATGTGATTTTTGTTGTTCTGTAATATTTTTATAATCTCTTGAAGTACCATTAGTCGTAATCATGGGCTTATACAGCATCCTGCATCCAGCTAAAAGAAATCCTGAAATATGCGTAGTTCCCTTAAAATTCTCCTTGTGACATTTCGCTGCCCTTTAGCCAACTTGTGTCACTGACATACTTGCTCCACATTGCAGGTCTAAGTTGAAAAATATTTACATTTAATACTTTTCCTTTCTTTTTCACGTCTTTTATGCCAAATGCAACGTACAACAAACATTTTAAGGCAGTTTATCCTCTTTCTGATATTCTGTTGCCATAGTGGTGTGGTGTGTCAGGAGGAAACAAGAAAAATACCCTTAGAGCACTAAAGTGTGAAGGGTTTAGCAAATAACTTTGAAGTATATTGTAGAGAAGTCTGGATTATGTACTAGTACTAGAATTTGCATTAACTCAAGCAGGGGAGAATCAGTAACTGGGTGCTCTTTGAAGATCCTGTCCTTAGGAGGACACTGAATTTATAGTGAAGTGCCATCCTTTAGGATAACTGATATATTTATTCTATTGGATCATTGGTGCTATTCTTCAGAAACAACTGTCGTATGAAACTAGTGGAGTTTGGTATTTAATTTTACATTTCTGTATCCACCCCACCACCACTTCTGACCATCACGTTTAGGGAATTTCTTTTCAATAAATGAGCCTTGGGATACAGAAAGAGCCACATTTAAGTTATTGAAGTGTTAGCTAGTAAATTCCAAAATGGTAGTTTAGATGAGGTGAGTTTGTATAAAGGTAAACTCTGGCATCTATAATGTTTGACAAAAGGAAAAGGTCTATCTTAGCACAGACAGTAACTTAACTGATGTTCTGAAGGAGATCAGGAGGTATTTGCTAAACACCAAAAACCCTATCGGTAAGCTAGTTTCAGCATCTAAGGAAGATAATATAAGTGGATTCATAACATCAGGACTGAACTTTATAATTTTTGAAGTTAAATACACTATTTAAATTGTGTGTTGCTGTGACTAGCTAATTTTTTTTAGAAGAAACATTGTACTTTATTGTTTTAGTAACCTGTAGACTAATTTTCTGCTTTTTCAGCCAATGCCATTTTACAGATCTAAAGATTAACACTTTTTTCTTGGAAACTGATAGTCTGCTGAACGCTATCAAAAAGCTTTTCTGAAATTAGGCTTCCTTAATTTATCCCGTTCCTCAGTAGTGTTCCCTGTATTGCATAAATAATAGCAATATATGGTAACAACAGTTCTTGATTTTCTAACAGGTAGGTACACTTACAGAAAGAAACTGCAGTTAAGAAAATCAGTTAACTCTGGGATTTTGCGGGATGGTTTCATTAGGTGATCAGTGTAATCCCTTGAAATAAGTTTTGATCTTTGGAGCACAACTGTTTTCTGCCACTTGAAAATACTTTTAAAAGGGATAACTTGGGTTTAGGCATAGGAGCAGAGGAGCAAATAAGGTAGAAGATGCACTGACAGGGTGTGTAAATATGCAGCACTGTTGTGTACTATTAACAGATATTATCAGTATTGAACCAAATAGCATGAGCATTGATTTCATCCACACGTTTTGTTTTGTAAGTACATTTACTGTATCTTCTGTAGTATTTCTTTTTGCAGTCACAGCTGTATGTTCATGAGGAAGTGTATGTACTAACTTAATTACATTAGTCATTTAACTCTCCCCAAGGTAGGTAATTCAATGTCACTTAGTTTCTGTCACAAAAAAAGACTGTTGACTTAACACAAGATGAAGGGCTACAGTGTGTTGATTGTACTGATCTGTAGTTGTTTTGTGCAGGGTTGAGGATGCTGATGCATCTGAGAAAAGTATAAATGAAGAAAATGGAGAAGTATCGGAGGCAGACCAACCTCAGAACAAGCACAGCCGACACAAAAAAAAGAAACACAAACACCGAAGTAAACACAAGAAACATAAACATTCTTCAGAAGAAGATAAGGACAAAAAACATAAACACAGACACAAACATAAGAAACATAAACGGAAAGAGGCAGCTGATACCTCCGACAAAGAAGATGGACCAGCCAAAAGAACTAAAATTGATTTTTTAGCTCCTCTGGAAGACTTGGAGAAACAAAGAGCATTATTGAAAGCTGAACTTGAAAATGAATTAATGGAAGGAAAAGTGCAGTCTGGGATGGGATTAATATTACAAGGTTATGAGTCAGGATCTGAAGAAGAAGGGGAGATTAATGAAAAAGTGCGAAATGGAACAAGACCTACAGCTAAGTCAAACGCTAAGGGGAAATTAGAACCAGTGGACAATAAAACTAGTTCCAAGAAAGGAAGTAAGAGTGAATCAAAAGAAAGGACTAGGCACAGATCTGACAAAAAGAAAGGCAAGGCAGGCGTTGATGGAATCAAAGAGAAGACAACTAGAAGCAAGTCAAAAGAGAGGAGGAAATCCAAAAGCCCTTATAAGAGAAGTAAGTCTCAAGATCAGACAAGGAAATCCAGGTCTCCAATGCTTAAAAGGAGATCTCAGGAAAAAAACAGGAAGTCTAAATCTCCCCCAGAGGATAGAAATAAGGCTGATGACAAAAGTAAGTCAAGAGATCGCAGGAAGTCTCCAGTTGTAAACGAAAACAAAAGCAGAGATCGTGGCAGAAAGTCTAAATCTCCAACAGAACTAAGAAGTAAATCCAAAGATAGAAGATCACGGTCCAAAGATAGAAAACCTAGGAGATCAGAGACTGACAAAGAAAAAAAGCCAATTAAATCTCCTTCTAAAGATGCTTCTTCAGG
>NW_010424734.1:3989-9075 GCF_000710305.1 Buceros rhinoceros silvestris
AAGAGAACAGGTCCCCCAGACGACCTGGCCGTAGCCCAAAAGGAAGAAGTGTATCTCCCAAACAACGTGAAAAGTCAAGGAGAAGCAGATCCCCTCTCTTTAATGATCGTAGATCTAAACAGAGTAAATCACCCTCTCGAACCCGGTCTCCTGTTAGAAGAGTGAGGAGTAGATCTGCAGAACGGAAAAGAAGAGAATCAGAAAGGAGGCGTCTTTCTTCTCCCAGGTAACTTAAAGATGTCGTGACACATTGCAGAAATGGGTCTTTTGCAGGATGACCTGTCTTCTAGTTTGGTGTTTATAACTTTGTTTTATTCTCTAAATAGCTATTTAAAAAGGTAATTGGACTGTGCATTGTATTATGAGCTTAGTTTTTGTATGTATGCAGTTTTTAAGAAATACTCCCCACCCCCAGCTGTCAGACAGGCAAGTTCAGCTTTGGTTGTTAAATTGCTGAGTTATTGGCTGCTCACACTGTTACTGGAAACAAGTTTTGTAACTCAGGTTCTCTTTGTCACTCAGATTCAGAATTTGGCTTCTATTTTGTCTCTTAGTTAATAGTTACGTTGCTTTGGGAAATTCCTGTGGAGTGAGAGTCTACTCCACTCTGATATATCAGTGCTGACTAAAAGTGGGTGATTAACCTCTTTTCCCTTCAAAAAAAAAATTCCACGTCAGTGTGTGTGAATATAAGCAAATCTTTTATATCAAGATGTCTTTCCCACAGTCATTTTTTTCTTAAGTGTATTTTCTATTTTTCATTTGCTAGAGCAACATGTTATTATTGTTATTAGTTTGTTGTATATCATTACTGTATTTTGCATACGCTTAAATGAGAAACACTGAAATCTTTTTAATGTGCTTTTAGTCTTGGCATGTTTTAAGAAAGACAGGTTAGCCTTTGAAAGCAGTTACCTTGACACTTAATGTAAACCATGAGACAATACTTACTAGCATTTCCTTCTCTGAAGGTGATAAGGCCTGGATGATAAGTTCTTAAGCAGAGAACAATGTAAGTGTATATGTTTTTGGAAGTTAATTCATTAAATGTAAGAAGTTCAACAGGTGGAGGAGTTCAGCATTACTTTTGGATAACAATTTAAAATTTTATCACTGGGTTTATCTTAAACCTACTTCAAGAATTAAGAACAAAGAAATATTTAAAACCGTGTATTGGAATCACAAATATTTAGCTCGGTAAATAAGTGCCTAATAAATGTGACATTCTTTCATCACTGAAGTTGATGGGATATCCTCTACAGGTGCCTTATCAGCTTATTTGTCCATACTACTGCTTAGCAATACTGCAGGTATTTTGGAGGGTGGCCCCAGTGGTGTTAATCAGATTAAGCAAGTACTGTAAATGCTAGCCATTTATCTGACTGCTTTCTGGTGAATCGGGAATGTGTCGGCATGACCACTAAGTTTCTTTGACACAGCATTTGGCTTTTCTTCCTTAGCGTTTTTCAAGTTTCAGTTTTCATTTCTCGTGACAGCTTGCATTGAGGCCAGTTTGAATTAGTTGAATAGACACTATTTCAGGTGATGCATGTGTGTAGAATTTTGCTATCAAATTCATACTTCCCTAACACCATGGTGAGCAGCATGTGAGTGAGGAACTACTAAGAAATATTTTCTGCTGAAACTGTCTGCAAATCAGCAGGAATAAACTTTCTTTATGGGACATCCTGAACTAACTCCAACCATGTTTGAGTTTTAACTGCTTGTAATTACTCCATTTGTCAGAGAATTTCAGGAGTTTTAATGAAAAGTTTTAACCAAAAATTCCCAGTAATTTTATTTTGCATGTTTCCAGTGTTCTAATTTTGTAAGATACTTCTCAGGTCTTTGACTGAAGTTACTTATTATGTGATGTTACTATGAATTCTTAATCAGCTTCTACTTTTTATCTCATACCTGTGATCCCTGAAGTGACTTATTTTTTTACAGATGTGTTATTTTGGTGTTGGCAGCACAGCCACTTTGTTAGCCAGGAAACCTGGAACTGTCTGTTCATCCTGTGACTTTCTTAGTAATATTGTTCACAAGAATGTAACGTAAATTAAATGGGTTAAAGGGATCAGCCTGCTCCAGCATTTGAGTCTACTATAATTTCTTGCGGAAACTGCCAGTACTTCTGCATGTTCATACATTTTCCTTCTGTCCCACTGTTTACTATTTTGCATCAGTTCTGTATGCCGGGTCATTATACATAGCGAAGGTAATGGAAGCAGTCTCAAAATAGACAAAAAACCATTACAGAATGGGTGGAACTGATCTTCCAGACCCAAGAGACTGTGTTCATTGATGAGATAGAACACCTGAAATAACTTGTCCCAGTTTGATTTTTTTTTTTCCCTAAAAAAAGAGAGAGAAAAAACCAAGAAATAGCATAGCAATATTTTCTTTGGTGTGGAAGTATTTTCCAAGAATTTCTGTTATAGCCTCATTAGAATAGTTGATAAAAATTTTTAACTTTTATCCTTTCCAATTTTTGATTGAAGTCTACAGTCATGGAATACTATTAAGCTTTTTAATGTAGTTGTCCCTTCAAGATTTTTTTTTTTTAATAACTGTGAATCTGAATGAACAAATTTTGAATAATACATAGTGTCAAACTTGAATTATTTTTTCATTTGAAAAGGATTAGTTTGCATGTTAGTTAAGAATTACAGTTTTTAGCTGCGTGAAATGTTGAAGCTGTCCAATTGTGCCCAATGATATTAAAGACGTTGCTGTGGAGTAGCATGGTTCTAAATTTCAATTCTGTGGTGTAGAGTTGCTGAGAAGATTTTCAAGAATTTTTGTGTTTTAGTTATTAAATACTGTTCCTGATAAACGTAAAAACAGGACACTACTAATATAAGACCAAATCACAAGCTTTGTTTTAAAACCTCACTTAGCTTTGTAGTAGTAAATAAAAAGCTCTGTTTGCAGAGTTGTCCTGAGCTAGACCTATGTATGGGCATGTATTTCCCAGGGCTGGGAGACACACACAGGACGGGCAGCCAGCTCTGCAGCATACCTATCCATCTCTCCCTCAGAAGCCCATCTGGTGGTCCCTCACCTGCAGTAAGATTTTAAAGTGAACTTTTAGGAGGAATTGTGGTTGTTTTCAGCTTGCTCCTGATTTTACTACCATTCTCTTCCTCTGTTTTAAGAACACGGACCAGAGATGATATTTTGTCTAGACGTGAAAGATCTAAAGATGTTAGCCCACCCAGTAGATGGTCCCCATCCAGAAGAAGGTCTCGATCCCCCATTAGGAGGAGGTCTCGTTCACCCCTTCGACGTAGCCGATCTCCAAGAAGGCGGAGTAGGTCTCCTCGGAGAAGGTAAAGATGCCCTACATTTTATAATATATTTTGTAAAATATTAAGATTACTGTCTTATGTGTAAAAAGACAATGCATTTTTTTGGTCCACGTTTATATATGCTGTGAGTATAACTATATGCTATGAATCCATTTTTGTTTTCCATGAATTCATTCGTTTTATTACTGGAGTCATTATGTACCTTCATGTTTTGTGAATATATTTTCCTTCTTTTCTTTAAAAAAACAAACCAAAACACCTAAAACCCAACCCCCCCCTTAATGTTACCAGGGATAGAGGCCGAAGAAGTAGATCTCGCCTTCGGAGGAGGTCCAGGTCACGTGGTGGCCATAGACGTAGGAGCAGAAGCAAAGTTAAAGAAGACAAATTTAAAGGTAGCCTTTCTGAGGGTATGAAAGCCGAACAGGAATCTTCATCAGATGAAAAGTAAGAATTAATTTATCACTTGTGCTGATTATTAAAAATGCAGGTCCACTGTTACTAAGAGTGAACGGACATCTGTCCACGTGGTGTAGTTCTTGAGTTGTTGCCTAACACCTTCATTGTGTTTTAGTACTTGTAATCTTGTCAATTTACTGTTGGGATGGTATGAAAAGCTTTGGAGTATGCAAAAAATGCCTGTTGGTTAGTGGGCAGATTTGAAGGGAAGTTATGTTGTCAGGTTTCTAAATTCACCTTGCTCAGTATCTTGTGAAAATATTTGGTCTGTTTCTGTGAAAGCTGTAATAGCCGAAAGAATTAATTGCTATCAGCAAATTGTTATTATATTTGCTTACTATCTATTTAATCCAGTTGTCAAAGAGTATGCATTCTTAATCAAATTATTAAGAATGATGCTGGAATGAAAATTAACAAGTCAGGGTTTATTTTTTCTCTTTAAAAACAGTTACTGGTAGTAGTTTGCAGTTAAAAATGAAATACACAAAGTCCCAATGAGATTCCAAAGGATAAATTTTCTGTGTGATGAGATGTAAATATACACACTGGGATTTAATACACCTTTGCTTTCAGAGTCAGTTGAACAGCTGTTTAATATATTGTATGCTTTTTATGCCAAAGACCGGCATTTTGTAAAATTCAGTAGATAATCTTACATTTATGATGTTATATAAAAAAAATTGAATTTTTATAGTCTTGAAGACTTTGATTTGGAAGAAGAGGATGAAGAAGCAGAGATAAGACAGAGAAGATTACAGCGGCAAGCAATTGTTCAGGTACATGGTTGTATTATTGTGTGGGTTGCAGAAACGTTTTATGTTTTTAGTAAAAAATGTTGTGATGAAGGCTCTCAGCTTATTACTGCATTATGATAGGAATTAGTATCACTGTATTTTTTCACATTAATTTGTTGTAGATGTTAGTCTCAGTTAAACTGCACTTCTATTGCAACAGCATTGCTTTTAAGACTGAAGCAACTCTTCTGTGAGTCATTTTTGTGCTACAGTTCAAAGTTCTCTGATGTTCATGTTAAAAATGTTCTTCAGTTACCGTAATCTGTAGGTTCTCTTTGTAGGTGTATCATTGATATCCTAATATTAAAATAGCATTGAGTCACCCATCAATTAGCTTAAGTGGGTCAGTTTGTTTCAAGTAGAAGTAGTCCATTTCCAAATCTTCATAAAGCCACTGTCATAGGTTCCCGCTTCATGAATGTAGATAATGTATTCAGTTACACATGTGAGTTCCCATGAACTTCTTACTCCTGGTAAGAAGGTAACAGTCATCATCATCATCATGGCTTGGCCTCGTGG
>NW_010424735.1:0-336 GCF_000710305.1 Buceros rhinoceros silvestris
GTGGGGCCACGTGCCTGTCCCCCACCCCAGAGCCAGTCCCGCCCTCCCCAGGGTCATGCAAGCTCACCTTAACCTATTTCCCTCACCCTTTTTTCAGGGGCTGCCTGGACCCCCAGGACGAACTGTAAGCTCTACCCCCACCCCTCTCCCTGCCCACGGGCTCGTGCCCAGCCCCAGTGTGCTCTGACAGACCCTTCCTACCCCACAGGTTGACGTGGGACTCGGAGGAGTTGGGGAGAAGGGTGAGAAGGTAACAAGTGGGTCCCCTGGGTGCTGGCGGTGGGGTGCCCAGTGCTGTTGCCCACTGGGCTCTGGCCTGGGGATACTGGTGCAGCA
>NW_010424735.1:496-873 GCF_000710305.1 Buceros rhinoceros silvestris
CTGCCCACAACAGCCCCGGCCACGTGAAGCTGAGAGCCACGTGAGGTTGGGGGGCTCATGGGGTCTGGGGGGACACAGGTGCTGATCCTCCTGCCCAGTGCCAGGGAGGAGGGTGGCAGGGTAGGACATCCCTGTAGGGCTGAGGTCCTCAAAGAAGCGAGCGTGCTTACGGCTCCCCAGCCCTCCGGGATCCCACAGCAGTACCCCACGCTCAGAGCATTCTGATTTTAGGAGCCAGCTCTGGCTTGGGGCGGTTTTGGCCACGGGCTGTGCTCCGGGCTGGATGGCATCCTGGTCCCTGGCTGTGGCTCAGCTGGCTCCTGCCTCAGCAGCGTTGCTCATTGCATTTCTTCTGCAATCACTCCCTGGCCAGCCGG
>NW_010424736.1:0-24361 GCF_000710305.1 Buceros rhinoceros silvestris
CTGCCCGTCCTCCCCCAGAGGCGGCAGGCTTTGTCCCCAGGTCCCTTCTGCCTCGGCCAGTCTGCAGGTTGAAGGAGCCGGGTCCAGCATCCTTGCCGCCTCTCTGCTCCTAGGGCCGGCATGCTCCTTCAGAACCGCAGAGGTGCGGGAGGAAACTGCCTTGAAGACGCAGATAGCGCTTATTCCTCGGTAAAATCTGCCCAGGTCCTCGCAGTCCTTGCTGTCAGGAGCAGGCGTGCCAGCACCATTACTGCATGCATCAGACAGAACCCAGTAAAGGGTACAGAAAGTTCATCAAGTGGATTTCCTCGACATGCAGGCAGTTTTCCTATATCCTTGCATCATATCCCCTGACTTTTAGCCTAATGCACATTTCCTTGGGCTATGCTATCTCTGTAGGCTGCCTTTGGCCAGTACCACACTGTAAAAATGAAAGATGCAGTGCTGCCAGCTATTTCCTGCATGAGTATCCTTAAAAAGCCCCAGGGAACTGCCACCTTTGTGTTTCTGAGGAACCTCGGTAAAGGATTTCACTCCAGGGTTAACCCAGTGCAACGTCAGGTTTCTGACCACACGGGACACCCTCTAGCTATAAAGAAACATCAAATTCAACACCAGAGTGTGGGCTGCAGAGCAGATGGCCTGTGCGTGGAGGGCACATCAGAACCGAGAGGGATGGGGGAGTTCTGGTGTTAACTTCCTAAGTCTGTAAGGCTGCAGTTCGTGCGATGTTTTTCTGCACAGAGGACAATCCTCCCCTAGGACATACCCACAATGAAGTAGTTCCCTAGAGAGGACAGAATCCCACTGGGCAAGCCAGCGGTGAGCCAGTGGTTTGCTCTGAGTAGATAAAGCAGGGGCCACCAGGACCAGCTGTGCTCTGACCTGGGTGCCTACCTTGGCGGCAGCTCTCCAGAAGGTACAGTCCAAGCCGTGGCCTGTCAGTCCCTCCTGAGGTTGCCACCTCAGCAGCAGAGTCAGCCCTTAGAATGTGGAAACCAGCAGGTGTCTGTGCCAAGAGGCCGCAGCTTCTGAGGTCTTGGACCCTTCCGACAGGTCCCAGCAGGCCATGGCCAGCATAGTGTACAATCAGGCTGTGCCCCATCTCCTGCGTCTCACCACCCTGAGCCAGGCCACCAGAAGGCAGCAGCCTCTGTCATGAGGCACAGTGCCACTGCTCGTGGCTACATTGTGTCTCGAAGGCACTCAGGTGTTTTCTGAGCCAAGCTTTTTATTTAAAGGCTTTAATCTTACCCTTCCCCATAGGAAGTGGAAAGTGCTTATCCCAGACCCTCCCAAGCACTGGTCTGACTAGCAGATCCGTGGCCGCCAGTGGCTGGGGGAAGGAGGAGCAGAGCATAGGGACCCTGCAGAGCAAACATTCTCAGCTGGACAAAGTCAACAGGGGAGAAGAAGTCCCCAGCAGCTGCACCACAGACACAGGTGTAGCTACGCCATGGCATGCCCGGCCTGGGCAGTGTATTGCTGCGCCTGCCTGATGTTTACTTCATCTCTTTCCCATGAAAAGCTGTTTTTTCTAGGTGAAACTTACCGAAGTTTGAGCTTTATTGATGCTTCTGCAAAGACTGAGCCCAGCAGACAGGGGGGCTCCTCAGAGGAAGCGAAGAGATTATTAATATCCGTAGAGGAAGTCCCTATGATGATTAAGAATTGCTTTCAGTACTCAGTGAGTATGTCTGTGCTTTCAGGAATGTTAATGTCACAGATCCTCACTGCCACAATCTTCGAGGCGTTTGCTGTCATTCTAGTACCCAGGTGGCTTTGGAAGCGTGGTGACCTGCTGTGCTTGGGCATCCAGAGGCTGTATGCTCTGGAGGTGGCATTGAAGCTGCCTGGAGTTCTGATGGCATCTGATCCTGATGAGACTGATGAAAGACTCCTCCATTAGCAATGAAGAGAGTGGCATGGTGTCAGTGGCTTTAATTAATGGAGACTTTGGTCCCTGGACACCATGCATTGTCAACTGTTCTGCTCCCTCATCTTCCCTTCGAGGCAGATCTTGCACTGCAGTAGAGGAAAATCTCTTCATCTCAGAAAGGCAAGGCAGCAGTGCTGGAGCAGAGGGACAACACTTGAAGGGATCCCAAAGTGTCTGTGGCCCAGGTGATCTATGGGCACAGTGGAACTGAGAGATGAGATGAGGTTTTCAAGTCCTTTGATAGGTTGGAGGGAAAGGACTGGACTAGGTCAGTGCACAGTTTCATGATCAGTAGCAAACCTGGCGTTGCAAGCAGATTTTTAATCAACACAAATAATACATAACATCAGAGTATTTCGGATGGGTTTGTGATTTTAGTTTTAGTGACCTAACCCCATTTCCCGGTGTTGTTCAGAAGGTGTTATGATTTCCCTGTGCTGATTTAAGATGAAGCATAGGAGAAGTTGGTAAACAACACGCTACGGATTGCCTTATGTTACATCTGGTCATGGGGCCTTCCGCAGGCTGCCAGTGAAAAGCACTTTTAATATGCATGTCATCTTAAGCTTTTGATGTCCATGTAAGACAGCATCAAAGCCTCTCCCTTGTGATGAATCAAACGGACACTTCCACCCTCTTTAGTCAGGGATGAAATCTTAAAGTGAATTATAGCATGATAAGGGGTTTTTAAAAAAAAAAAAAAAAAAAAAAAAAAAAAAAAAAAAAAAAAAAAAAAAAAACCCAAAAAACAAAACCCCACGAGCTACTGGGTAAAATTGCTCTTGATGTTAACTCCTGAACTCAGCAGGTGACACAAAAAATGAATTGGGTCCCTGACAGAACACAGCGGTACACAGCAGCATTGAAGTCTTACCAAAGCATTCCCTCTACAGGGCTGCATTAGTACTACAAAAGACACCGCCACAGCTCAGGTCCGAGCCGCCGCTTCCCTCCCCCGAGAGGGGTGGCTCGCCCAAAGCCCACTCATCAGGTGTGGGAGTGGGCGGAAGGGAAGGAGGAATCCCAGCGGGACTCTCCCAGGACCTTGCTTTTCCAAGGCAGCATACCAAGTATACACTGCCGCGTGTGCATCAAGGCCGTGCTCCAGTTTACACACGCCAAGGACCCATCTTGTAAAACATGTAGTGCATGAATCATTTACACGGGTTATAAATGCTCTGCAGCATTGGTATTTTCTCATAAATCAGTGCCAAGGACTAATCCTTGATTAATGTTTTGAAATACACCACCCAGATTGCGACAGTGGGAGCTCTGTTTTGTGCAACAAAGCTGTGCGATAACAAAAAATGTGCAATGCTCCTAGTCTCTGCTATCAAGATAGGTGCCTTGCTTCCAGGCTGATTAAGCAATATTTTCAGCCAGAACATTTTTCCAAGTAGGAAAAGCTACCTGAAGAACCATCACATGCCATTTTTCTTTCTTTCCCCGTTGCTGAATCTTCCTGTGGAAAAGCCTTCATTTGTCCATCTGGATGAGCTATGAGCAAAAAGCAGCCTCTTAGAAGATTATGCAGCACTCCTTAATGCTGGCTTCTGGCAATAGAACTGGGCCATCCGGTTCGTTCACTCTTCTTATGAAAGTAGTACGTTTTAGTGGACAGTTTCATCCGGAGTCCACAAAGCCTTTCCTTTTTGTGCCCTGAAACTGCTAGTAAAATTCTAAAATGCACCAACTTGTTTGAAAGCCTTCAGGATATTCAAAGAATTATGTTTGTGACCAGCAAACTCTTGGCTGTGCCAGAAAAACAGGTCCTCCAAAAGGCAGGAGCAGTAGCCTCTAAAAACTGCTATGAAGAGCAGCATCCAGAGACAAAGGGAGATGGAGAGCTGGAACAGAAAGAAGGCAAAGGAGATGTATGTGCTCAAGATGTGCCTTAAACTACAGCTATTTTCCCGTCCCATTTCAAAGTGTCCTTCATTCACCCAAGAGGCCACATTCCCATGTTGGGTCCAGATATTCTGCATGCAGCTACCCTTACAGGGCTGTCGGAGCAATACCAAGTCAGATCTTTTGTTTTAGTGGCAGCTACAGAGTAGTCATACATGGTATGTTTTAGACAAACAGGAAAAGCCCGTAAAAATACCCTCAGCCACGGTATTCACCAAAATTCCATTTTCATGGAAGTTCCTAACCATTTCTTGCAATGCAATGGAGTTTTTTTCCCCCTCATACCTAATCTGCATGTTGGTAAAGGACTAGAAGCTAAATCCTAAGAAGCAGTAGGCATATGCTGCTCCTAGCTGGGAGCTGCAGGCAATTGACACTTCCCAAACTCATACATAATAGCTTAAGCAGAAATTTCAGTGCTAATTTAGTGTGTGGTAGGGATCCAGCTTCATTGTGCAGTCAAAAGGCTACATACAGTATCAGAGCAATTTTTCTCAAGTATTAAGAAAAATCCCCAAATACCTCTTACAATGTTTGAATCACCAGGATCGTGGCCACGTGCCCGTGAGCTGAGGCCATGTACTGATGAACTGAGTCACCTCCTCCACCATCATCTACCCAAAGAGGAGTGCTACTGAGACCTTGAATCCATGTATGTCAAGACGTTAAAATTGAACAAAACTTATTCTGAATAGGTAAGAAATCAGCAGGCAGCAGAAGTAGGGAGGCAGACAGGCTGGATCAGAGCGCTGGCCTCAGTATTGTCTCTGCCAGTGGCAAATACCAGATGCTTATGAGAATACTGTGAAAAACCTGCCCATAGGGTGAGCTTCCTCCTCTATGCCATCTGGTACTTCTTGGCTTCTTCCCAGAAGCATTAAGGTTTACATCCCTTCCAAAAATATTTACCATCCTATCTAGCATGGGAAGAAGGCCAGAGATAGCTTGATAACGTCTTTGCCTTTTGTAAATACTCCTTTACAAACACAGGTGATCCAACAAATAGCTGGGAGAAGTTAAGGTCTGTCTCGGTGTCCCTAAACTGCACCCCTCAGTTACCCTGACACTGAGTTACATCGCTGAGGACAAATTCTGCCCCAAGTTACATGCATAGCTCACAGGAGAGGGCTCTGTGTGTCTGGGGGCAGAACTTGGTTCCACAGAGGTAATTGCAAGAAAAAAACACTCCTGGGTTTTAGATGCATCTTTCCTGGGTGTGCAGCACCCACCTGCTGCACAAGGCTCAGGAAGCTTCAGGATTTTAGACCTGCATCATTTAAGCCGCTGGCAATATTTAAACACTGGCTTTGCGAAGAGTATATTCACATTACAGCTGTATTTTTTTTCCTGTCTCTATTTGTGTTTTCCTCATGACTCTAACAACCCCTCGTAGATGTTTCGGGTGAGGCAGAATGAGTGCTGTTCCACGGGTGGCAATGAATTTAGACCAGGTTAACCCAATTATCTTTGTCATCATTGGTTTAAAAGCAGAAGAAAAATTAACACAGGGATGAAAAAATATCAGTGCTCTTCCCAGGAAGTGTTTGGTTTTGTGGTGAGTAGCCCAATCAGCCTCTGTCTGGCAGGGTGCCCCCAAGGATGCAGCAGCCCCCCAGGCTCTTCTGGGCTTCCCCACTGCTGCTCTGCTCCATGTACATCCTCCTTCCCTGGCACAGCTCTGTGCTTGGGCTTGGCACTGGTGGCTACAGCACAGACATGTCTCTATTCGAGCAGATGAGGCCATTGGTATTAGCAGCATGAGGTCAATGAAACCTGAGCAGGTCTGCAGTAACCCCATCTTCATTACACTCTTATTTCTCATTTCCGAATGATTAAAAGAACTCTTAGGAGTACTGATGCACCAGGGACATACAAATACCCAGTTTTGTGCTATAAGCTAGGCCAGTTGGTACCCTTCATTCTGTGGTAAAGTGTGTTTTCTGCTTGCAAGACAACAATGCTGCTGAGGACCTAATTTTGCCTTTTATAGCTCACTGAAGCCACTGGGATTTTACAGCAGATGAGAAAGGAGAGTCATGCCC
Source organism: Buceros rhinoceros silvestris (assembly GCF_000710305.1). Lineage (NCBI taxonomy): Eukaryota > Metazoa > Chordata > Aves > Bucerotiformes > Bucerotidae > Buceros > Buceros rhinoceros. Next base: position 5,890 of record NW_010424736.1, read on the forward strand.
TGAAATGCTGACACGACTTCTATATATCATAGAAAATCTGAATTATTCATAGTGTCAAACAGTGCAAGTTAAAGGAACAGTGGCATTAGTACATCCAATGCAAAAAATAAAAACTCCACAAATTTCTTTCTTACCCAAAACCCTTCCTTCCAAGGAAGAACTACAACAGTGCTGCAAGATGTGGGGTCATACACCAAACACAGGGACTTCCTTGCGATCAGACACGTTACTCTTTACCTTTGCCTGGTGTAGTATTTGAAACAAAATGAAATTGTACCCAGATTGGAAAAAGGGACAATGTCTCCTCCCCCCATGCTCATTCTGACGCAGAGAGGTTGCAGAAGAACCCAGGCTCTTCCACAGCCTTCAGGCTGTAGCTCACTTTCTGTTCCTGATAACAACCGCCTTTCAAAATAATAAAGTCCAAAGCAAAGGCTGGAGATAAGCTGTTTATGGTGCTGGTGCATCAAAGATCCCTGAATTCTGAGAGTGTTTTGGACCGAAGCCAGACGCATGTTTTTCCAAAGGGCCCTCATTGCCACACAGAACTGAATGAGGGAAAGCCCTGCGGGAAATCACACTTGCAATTCAGATATAAATGCAGCACTTCCAGCTCATCTCTCCTTGTGCATGTGAAACTAAGAAACCTCCTGCAGTTTGTAGTTCTGTTTTCTACTCTATGCTTCTCACCCCTTAGTTTGGACTGGTGACCCTCTCCAGGTCTGATGTTTTGGGCTGGGTGCTGGGGAAGAGACACCTTGCCCACTCCAACACCTTGCCCACTCCAACACCTTGCCCACTCCAACACCTTGCCAGCCGGATAGCGTGGGGCTGGGGATCATGTGATGTGCATCTGCAAGCTTGAACCAAGCAGAAAGGTGGTGTCATTTTTGCCTTCCTAAGCGGCGTTCCTCTCAGCGATACACTGAGTGGCTTCACCAACATCCCCTCTGTGGCCTGGGTGGATGCAGCAGGCCCTGGCGGCAGGTGACTCTGCTGCCTCTCTGCATTCTGCCCACGTCCACCGCCACTACTGGACAGGGACACCGTTACCAACAGAGGCGTCATCTGAATACAAAGTGGAGGCAGGAAGCCACGCTCTCCCCACCAGAGCTTGGGAAAAGCCCAGGTGGCAGTGGGGTAATCGGATTGCCATGGCGAGGCTCAGCACCTTCCCTGGTGTGGCACTATCTCATTAAATTTCCTACACCCCTGTCACCATTGTGATGCCACTTGGTGTTGCCTTCCCCCGCCCCACCCCCCTCACAGCAGCCCCGGTCTGGCTTGAGCTCTTCCCTCCAGCTAGCAGGTTGCCATGCCTTTGTATTCACTGCTCAATCCCTGCCAGGCAGTTGTTTACCTCCACTCTGACCCCCTCCCCTCTCCCCAACCCACAGTATTGGCAATCCTCCTTGATGCAGAAGTAAAACTCTGAAAATGAGGAATTAATTGCCTTAGGGCTCTGATTGTTTTTAACCATGTGGAGATAATCTGTCACATCCAGGAACCATTCTAGGTTTGCAGCCAGGGCAGTAAAGATCCCCATCTTTGTGATCTTATTTTTAGCCTCTTCCCTTCATTTGCAGAGCAGACAAACTTGAGGATTCATAGTTGGGTACAACTCAGGTTTTGTCTGCGGACACCACTTTAAACCATGATGTACATTGATTTTGATAGCATGCAGGATGTACCAGGCTTAATTGATCAGTTCTGCTTGCACATTTGAGCTTATTTGCCATACTCCCTGCTTCGCCTTCATTAGATGTGAATGTAATGCTCAGGAAAGTTTCCAGAATTGACAACTCCGGAAACCAAAGTTCCAGCTGAACAGAGCGAATCAAAGCAAATTTGTTACACACATGTGCCCCCTGCAGTTTAACCCCATGTCCTTTAGGTCAGCCTTATTGCTGGGATCACAGACATCATCACCCATGAAGACCAGGCTTATGGCTGAGGTTGCTCTGGTCTGGTCACCTGCCCATTAAAATGTGCAGTGGCTTGAACAACCCTTCTGGTTCTCTCAGCTGGGCCCTGTGAACTGCTGCTCTCTGTTGACTGATGTAACTGGTCTGCTACTAAGCTGGGCTGGCCTTCAGCTGGTGGCTCAAGAGTAGAAAATATGGCAGGGTGGTGGAAAACGGTGTAGTACCAACAAGGGAGTACGACACCTTGCCACCAGCAAAAGACTGGATCCTGTCTGTCCATAAAGCTTTCAAAGCTTTATCTTCACAGTGCTTATTTTAATAATTCTAGGTTTGGATATTTGATTACAGAAATGGTCACAAGAGATGAATTTCTCTGTGTCAAGAAAAGCAGTAGTTACTGCTGTACATGGTACTTCTGTTTGCAGCTGAGAGACCTGCAGAGGACCGTGAAGGAGGGAGGCTGTGGGAAACAGAGTTTAACTGAACTGGGATGCAAGTTTCCATGCAAACTTTGTATAAGTAAAGAAAAGAGAGAGAGGATGAAAAAAAAAGAGAAGGGGAAGTTCCCCCAGCAAGCATTTTAGGGCAAGGGTCTAGGCTGGGTCTAGCACCATCACAGAGAGCCAGGAAAATACCCACCAGGAGCCAGCCCAGTGCCTGGGGAGCAGAGAGCAGTGATCAGAGCAGCTCCTGATTCTCCTATGCATGGGACAGTCCTTAAGCCACCTGGTGTTTGCTCATCCCTTTGGGCTTTTCTACTGCTGGCTGCTCCCAGAACCACATCTGTGCAATATCTGTGACAGCATAAGAGCTGCATATCCCTTTCCTATCCCCTCAGTCACTGAGCACATCAACATCTCACAGTTTACTGTACAGAAGGATTGCTGTTGCTGCTCTTGAGCAGATAATCAAGAGCAAATAGTTCCTACACACAAGTCTGGTGTCCTCAAGAAACTTGCTGATCAGAGGAGGAAGCCTTTCTGCAGTCAGTGCTGCTGCGCTGCATAGGCTGGAGTCTGCAATTGGGGACCATATAATAATAATAATAACAATAATGATAGTAATAACAACAACAGCAACAACCATGAGAACATGGAGAAACTTTCAGAGACATGACAACTCCTCTTCTCACTTACACCTCATCACCAACATCAGCAGAATTTCCTTAGCTTTATCCTGAGCAAAGGTCTCTCTTTACTGCTGGGGGCTGGGACAAAGGCAAGGTGGGCTGCAGAAGCCACAGGTCACTGCTGCTCCCCCTTCTCCTTCCTGCACACAGTCATACTTTTGTTCTTCACTTACCTGACCTGACAGACTGGAAAAGCCGCCCTGGGGCCTGGGAGGTGACCTTGCCTGCCATCCAACCACCAGCCCCTCTGGAAGCAGCATCCCTACCAGGGCAGGAGCCGTTGTTTCCATAGGCAGAACTCAGCACTGCCAGGTTGAAAGCTGGAGGAAGAGAGAGAGGAAGCTGCAAGTGGTATTTTTACATGTAATTTCTTCAAGTAATGGTTTATTGCCATTTCTATCCCAGGAGCAGGCTGTTTTCGGGGCTTGTAAATACAGTCTGACTAGCGCTTGCTGCTGAATACTAGCTGAAATCAGACTGTTGATAAACGGAAGCCAAAACCAGAGTGCTTTTGGCTGCTGATATTTTCAGGTATCTTCTTAGAGGCACGTTATTTTGCAGTCCTTGTACTTCTCAGATATGTTAGTCAGGTAAGCCTAGTCATTTTAGTTTCACTGGGTGAGCTGAATCCTCTCTTGGAATAAGTGAGAGCAGCTCAGCTAACTTGAATGGATTTTATACCTGCCTATAATTTGATGCCCCTGCCTCAGTTCCCCAGCTATTTCAAAAGGCCACACATAGAGGTCTTAATAAGAATATAATAAAGACTTGAAGCCCCTTTCCCATTTGGAAGTGCACTGGGATGCAAAGGGATGTGGAAGCATAGGAGCCTGCATAGGGAATAGAGCCTGCAGCATGTTCCTGTCCCTCGACAGCCTGCCCCAGCACTTTCTGGGTGCAGGATGGTGCTTTTAGGTGCTGGACAGATGTGCCTTTACAAACTTCTTCCAGTGCAGGTTTTTAGACACATAATTACCTCTTTTTGACACTAATGCAATAGACATCTACTGTGAGGGAACGGGGTGGCTCAAGGCAATGTGAGATACGAGCCCTTTGTCTTTGGGTTATTGGTTCAAACCCAGACAAGAGACAGGCAGTTACTGGGAGTCATTACTGCCTGACAGGTGTTAAATAGCTGGTGTCAACTGGGTCCCTGTTCTTAGTCAACATTCTCATTAACAGGTGTTCGCATCTCAACACCACAAAGTGAACCCAATTATCAGCCTCATCCCTGGCAGTGATTTAGGAGATATGGGCAGAGATTAATTACTTAGTCAGTAAGATGGGCTTGCAAGTACGATCCAATCCAGGAGTGGGATGCGCTGATTCAAGAAAAATGTTTTATGCTAAACTGCCCCTTCCCTTTGCTATGCCTGGGATAAATAGAAGGGTTAAGCTTTTGGAGGTACCAAGCCTACACTTTTCAACAACTTCACACACTCATTATTGCTCCTGCTCTTTATTGTGCTAGTGCTAAATGACTCTAAAAGTCTACTGCTTTAATCCTAGGCAAAATGTCCCTGCCCACCAAGAGTCTTCTGTATAAGGCAAGAGATGGCAGATCTGTGTCCATATCAGCTGGACAAAGAGAACACAAACTAAGGAGACTTTTTTTGATCACATCATTAAAGTGCTTTAAATATTAGTAGAGGTTTAAAAATATCATAACTACAACTTCTGGATATTTTCATTTGACAACTGAAACACAAAAGGCTTGATACAGCAAGAAATGTAACTTAGGCTTAAGTACACTGCAAAAATTCTTTTGGCTAAGTAAGAGTCGGACTTGCTTTCACTCACAGCATGATCAGTCTTAAATTAATCTTAAATTCATAGGTGAGAAAAGGTGAAATTAGTTTGCAGCTGATAAACGAGATCAGATCTTTTTCATTAAAAACATAAAGTTAACTGATTACAACATAATTTAATACTAAGATAATGATGAGAAGGCAACCTGGTGCCTAAGAGAGATTATTACTTCCCCATCTCAGACCCTGTCTTACAATCCTGCATAACTTTGATGATGAATTTAACACTTAGCAGTTGTTGCAGGAAAAAACTGGACAACTAATGAAACCTGTTGTTCACAGGTTACTTCATTAGCAGAATTCATCACATGAGATCCAAGCCTCAGATTAGTCATCATTCACCTACCACATACAACTGGTCAAACCTTGCTGAAGAACTGCAGGAAACTATCTCACTGATGGCAGGGATGGTTGATGGGTGGTACTTAAAAGTCTGCTGCCCCTGAGCTGGGCAAAAGCAGTCCACCGGATATGGGCAGCCCAGATGGACTAGAGGATCATTGTAGGTCCCTTCCAACTGAAGTATTACATTCTGTCACATTTTGTACACACCTGTGACAGAGGTAGCTCCTGTCTAATGCAGGAATAATATTGAATTGCTCAAAAGTACTTTTGAAATAAACTTTTTCTAGATAACTAGGGAAGACATTATTTCTGCTACAGAAAAATCAAAGAAGAGGAAAAGTAGAGTCATCCTTTACACATCATTTATACAGCCCTTCTTCTTTGTCTCATTAGTGGGAGCTAGGAGCAGGAGTCTTGACTTTATGGCGCTGACTGTGCTTAATCACTACCAAGGAGGACAACTTCCACCTAAGTGGGATGGCCAAAGGAAAGCTGAACCCCCTGTGAAAATGAGGGAGAAAAGGGATATAGGGAGGCGAGGGTCTGTGTTACCCGAGGTACTGGGAGAAAAGGAAGACTGAAGCTTTGCAAAATGGCTCAGAAAAAATAAATCCTAAACAACCCGCAAGCATGGGGTGCTGGTAGCAGGAGACCCCTAGATCACCATCCCTCTCATCCTCATCAGTCTGATTTGGGGAACATCACCCTCTCCTGCAACTGGGAACTAATGGGAAAGTTTCCAGTGTGGGTTTCTTTCCTTTACACACTTCTGAAGGTATTACTTTAAGGTAAATTATCATTTTTCTGCAGCCTTGGCAACACTGTAGTTAGAGTGATCATAATAGGATTATTACTGTATGAGAACGTGAAATCAGCCATGAACCTGATGAGGCTGTTATCAGTGTCCAAGCTGATTGTGTTACAAAGGCACAGATAGGGAAAATACATTTGGCTTTTTCAATGTGATTTATTTGGTACAATTTAAATTCTCTCTTTTTTTTTTTGTAGTCTTAAAAGAAAAGCATGATCTTTATAGCTATTTTTTTTTGTCTTCAGTAGTGCATAAAATAATCCCTAATAAATTCTTCATTCTTTTCAAAAAGCCTATACCGCTAATTGGGTGATCAGATAAAACTCTTACTCACACCGAAACTATAAAAACAATTTATTTACAATTGCAATGAAATTAAAATTAAACTCAAGTGTGAGAGCTGCTTCTTTCTGAAGGTCTCTGAATGTCCTTCAAGTTTGTAAGTAATAAGTTCTCATGGGACACATGAATTCATGCCCTTAATCCATTCTGACTTTAAAAGTCCAGCTTCTTTTATGGAATGTCTCATTATACAAGCCCTTGCTTCAGCAAATGCACTTCCATCACTTTTCTCTGAAGTCTGTTTAATATAACATCTTCTGAATTATTTAATGGTCAAACATACGGATTAAATAAAGCAAACATATCTACCAGAGCTTCTATATGCCTGACAAACTTTTGACCAAAACTTGCCAAGCTTTCTGCAGCTCACATCCAAAATCCCTAAGCCTCAGACCCGGGCAGTGCTAGGTTCTCTGTGTCACAGCACAGCCATCCCTGAAGCTGTGGCAACAGGTCCCTAGGGATCCCTCCCCACCCCGCAAGAGGGGCAAACCCCAGAAAAGGAGCAAGTCAGGGGTCAGACCGTGGAAAACTGTCTTGAGGCTAATGATGGTGTCGATCAGAGCGGCTTTCAGATTGCCCCTGTGTGTGATATGGATTGGCCAGGTACACTCAGAGTTCACGCCCACCCATTGCCCTTGCCCCATTGCTCCGCAGTAGCTGCTGTCTGGTTTTCACCTTCAATCACAGCTTTCTTTCCACGGTTTACATTTTGTCCACTGTTCCAGATTTTATTTCCATGTTTTGGAGTGATACATAGCCCATGGTGAATGTTTACTCAAGTAAGTGTAAGCCAGTCTGGAGTAGGCTTCTGATTAATTTGAATTTAAATCTGCATTTCATTTCTTCTGACCTTTGCAATCTCCCTCATGACTACTCATCAGGAAACCTTGATATGATAAATTAGAAATTCTTTCAGATCTTGGATCAAATTGGAATAATAATCACCCTGCTGCCCAAATACCCATCTGAGGCTTTGTTATTTTGTTTTCAGAAATTGTGGATAGTCTAAGTCACAAGAGCTGCAGAAATTAAACTAGCAACATTTCTACATTTAGGTGTTTAAGTGCAGAAAAAAATAGGCTACCCCTCCCACAGCTCTTTCAGACTTTAAAATCCAGACATAGTTTTAGATTATTAATGACCCTTTTCTGAACTGTTCTGACACTGTGGTATCTTTACATGCTCTGATTAGTCTTACTCATAGCTGAAACCGTGAAGTAAATGCAGCAGCCAGATGCGTCTCTTAAAGCTGAGAAGTTGAGCTGGTGCTTTATTATTCATAGCAATTTAGGTGCAAACCAACCAAAATCAAATAAAAATCATACCCAAAGCAATTGCTCTGTGAACTAATTACCAGATTTATTTGTTAGTGCTGAACAACAACAACAAAAAAAGGCGGCTCAATATTTGTCAAGGTATAAAATAAAACCAGATTCCAGCCAGAAGGCTCTGGAGTCTGAGCGATATGGGCACAGAGTGGCCAAGAGGCTCGGGAACCTCTGGCAGCAGAACAGCTGATACTTGTCTTAAGGCTGAGGGGAGCGGACAGGAATCCAGGGGGCACATGAGCAGTATATAACTTTTAAATTATTTCTTTTCCTAGTGAAGGGATGTACTGCTAGGAAGAAGTCTTAGAGCCTGAAGCTGATCACCACTAGCCATACTGTTAATGCTAGGTTGCTAAATGGACAGGGGTACCAGGGAAAAAAACTTGCACAAGTTTAAGGTCTCTTTAACTCCATTAACTGGAATCATTCGGATTCGCAAATGTAAATAGCATCTCTATGTCCCAAACAACAATCTTGTCAGTGACAATCCCCCCCAGAGGGGCCAACCCCTCCCAGCAGGCCCCTCTCCTTTGGCCTGCAGATTCATGAAGGAGAGGTCAGTGCTTTGCTCTGTGTCCTCTGCAGCCAGATCTTCACCATTCAGGCTTGCATGGGGCTAGGAGACCACGGAAAAGGGAAGACTAAGGGTAACACAGTGCTGCCGAGCACAGTGCAGATCCCCGAGTCTCTGCTGGAGCAAGCCTGGCTCTAGCCTGGCTGATGGTAAGCTGAAGCTAGTAAATCTAGCCAGAGGTGAGCCGGTTTGTTCTGAGACACCCAAAGTCTCCAGCACCATGGTCTCAGCAAAGCTCAAGGGGCCAACTGCACCCCAGCTGGTAGAACAGTGCATGGAGGAGCCCCGGGCTGCCAGCTGAGCCTCTCTACCCCTCCACCACCCACGGGATGGCAGCAGCTGGAGAGGCTGCTCGCAGCAGCAGCCAAGGAGAGATGTGCCATGCAGTCATGCAGGACCTGCATCTTGACACTGCATTAATACTATTTTCTCTGTTCCTGATGATTCCTTTTAAAAAGCCATTATCTTTCTCTGTCCTCCCTTATGCAACCTCAGCCTTGAATGCGCTGGGAATGGTTGTTTCCCACTCCTCCCGGTATTTGCTGATCCAGGGACAAGCCAGATTACTTCTGAATCCCATCTCTGATGGCTTAAACTGTAGAGCTGTCCGTCAGGCTGGGGAAGCAGGCAGCTCTGGGCTTGTTTTGCACCACCAGCCTGCAGCACCTACATCATTTTCTCCTGAGCCTATAGATCTCCACCTACATGAACTGGCAGTGTTCCTGTAATGCTTTCTAGGGGTACATCAGCCCTGTCGTCCATTCAGTTTAAACGCTGCTCATCACTGCACAGATGACGTAAAAACTATTCCTAAATCCTAGTTTACACCTTCTCTAATATTCTCTTCCATAACCTCCTTCCCATACACCACAACTAGGTTTAATATTTGGTGGCATTGCAGTAGCACCTGGGATCCACCCCTAGGAACTGGGGCCAGCCATGCTGGGTGCTGAACAAGCACCCAGCAAATTCAGTTCAGTGTGAGCTTACCGTTCAAACGACTGTGCTGTGGTTTAGAGATAGGAGCTTTGACTCATGAGCTGTCTATAGTGCACAGCTGTAAACTCCATTTGAGTGATGCAGCTTGGCTGCATTATCCATGGTCTTTTCCCTTCTTAGCGGGTTATTTTAAACTTCCTCATGTGCAAGCTCAGAGTAAAAAAATATCCTGGCTGAAATCCTGGCCCAAGTGAAGTCGGTGGCTGTGCTGCCATTGATTTACACGGGTGAGGATTGTGCCTCTGTGATCAACAGAAAATGGGTCTGCATTCTCATAGCTGTATTTATTTTGGATTTCATTTCTTGTTCGGTGTCAAAATAATGGAATTACACCTGCGTTAAACAAGATGTTGGCAGTCCTTCATGTGGGTATACAGGAGACAGAAAATCATTTTCCCTCCAAGCACCATGAAACAAATTTTCATAAATGTATTTCACAAGGCACTCAGTTCAGTTTCAGCAAGAGTTCACAGACTTGTTTCCTAGTGAATTGTGTTATGCAATTAAATTTTGTCACATAGAAGACTAGGTCAGGTCCAAAATTTCACCTGATAATACTAAGTTCACAAAACGAGCTTCTTAGAAATCCAGCATTCTTTGCCTGATGTGCCAGTTAACTTCGCATCTCTACAAAAATGACTACAGTTCAAAATCCTAGAATAATGCAAATAATGAGAGCAATTTAACTTAGAGGCTATTAGAAAAGCATCTTCAGTTGATTTGCATCTGTGCTTGCAGCTAAGTCGTTTCCCGCTGCTTTTGCAGCAGAACATTGCTCCTTTCTCACACACAATTTAATATTTTACTTTAATGTTTTAACAGTCATTTATTTGACCTGAGCAATTCCAGTCCCACCAAATACACGAAGAGGCAAGTTTGAAAGTCAGGTTTGCATCTTCAAGCTCAGTAGGAGTTTTGCAATAAATGTCATGTATTGGCAGTGGAGCCTTCAAGGAAAGACAGTATAACAATGTACTGCTTTTTAAGCCAAGGACCTAGTCTTGGAGACTTCTGGTCAGCAATCATAAATGTCACAGAAATATTATGGAATTACTGACTGCATCAAAATTGTATCCACCACATGGTTTAAATTCAATCCATGGGGCTATGTAGTCTTTGAAATGGCCCTAGGTGATCTAAATGCTTGACTCTGCCAACATGGCAGAGCTTGTGTGACCCAGTTTCAAAGGCCTGGTGCTGTGACAGGGTGGGAGGAGACTGGCAGAGCCTCTTTTCGCTCCAGCCCAGAGGAATTCCCTTTGCACAGGAGGAGTTTCTTGCATATAAGGGACAGCTCAGGTGTATAAGCAAGAAAGATGTGAAATTAATAGGGAGAAATAGGATGTCAGGAAGGGAGCGTTCGTTCATGTGCACACGTGCCTGCGTGCAGGAGGGAGAGTGCTGGCTTTATCTGCAATTCTGAAGCATTGCTCTAATAGCAAGAGACAAATAATCCAAGCATATATTACTGCTCCTCCACTGTGTTGCTCATTGCGCAGACAATGTGGTGATTAGCAAGGAAAACTGCCCAGGGAGAGAAATGCAGCAAAAAACCAGTGTCCCTTCCTACGTTCACATCTACTCTGCAGTATTAGCCAAAGCAGACAGATGCCCAGACATCACCCTGTATCAGCCCATCCAGTGATCTCAGAGCAGCGCTAACAACTCACGAGTAATTGTAAGGCACAAGGATGTTTGGTTTTGCATGGAGCGTATCTCCATTTGATAGTAACCATTTTAAAGTCTGGAAGAATTCTGCACTCACTAAGCTGATTTTACAAGCAAAGAGAAGTGCTTGTCAGCAAAGGTTAATGTAGCTGTCACTGCAGGAGAGCCCTGTGGGCAGAAAGAGTCTCATCTGGCTGTTTTTTAAAGGGCAAGAGTCATCACCATGAAGGAGGAATTTTTCTATTTCTAGAAGCCTTTCACATCTTGTAGTGAACTCTGCATAAGTTTCCACTTCTCTATAGCCTCTCTGTTTTCATGATTATCAATATTTGTTTCTATTACTTGTGCTTTAAAGTCTTATAAGATGTTCTTGTACAAAATGAATGAAATCTTTATTTAAGAAGATGAAAAGAGAACTTTTGGGTGTTTTTACGGCTTGCACTGGTGCTATATGAGAGTAGGGAAGGACTGCCTCCTGCTTTTACTGAAGGAAACAGGAGCGAGAAGAGACTAAACACTGAAATTAGACTACATACTCCAAGCTCCCACCTTGCATGTCACAAACATTCCAAGGGAACTGAATCCAAATCTCCAATGTCCAGGCTAGCCCTCCACCAATGACTGGACTCAATATTTCCTAAACCATCAAAGGTGAGATCTGTGCGGATATGGGTAAATACCCCTAACTTAGGTACAGCAGTTGCAACAGAGAGAGGTTTGGCTGTGCCAGGCCAGCATGACCATGGGAGGGTCTCACACTGCAGCCACCCAAGGCCTGTGGTGAAGCTCCCATTTATATCCCAAGGATGTCACCACTGCAGCCAGGGGGGACACATGCTCAATGTAACAGAAAAAGCCCAGGAGAGATCCTGGGGACGCTCAAATAGAAGCTGGCTTTATTTACCCCTGGTTGCCAGGAGATGGAGTCATGCAACATGAAGTATAGATGCAGACAACATTTTGCCTTGTAGGGAGGATCTTTAGTTGAGATAATCAGGAAATCTTCTCTGAGAGCTTCCTGAGAAGGAAGCTGGCAATGCTGTACCCTTGGATGAAAGGCATGGAGGAGGAGAAGTCAAGGGGTGAATGGTGGCTATTTCATGGAGCATTGCCTCGGTTCAATGAAAGGGTCAGGGCTTAGAAACAACACTGGATCCTCCACAGCTGATGAATAAAGCCAAAGCACCAGGAGCAGCGGTGCTTATTTCACTGCTAATGCTTGGTCAGAGGGGATTTCCTTCTGTTCCCAACCCAGAAGTTGGCACAGTGAACTCGGCTTTGCTCAATCTAGCTTGGGTTATGGAAGCACGTCCCAAGGGCATCCAGAAACAGCAATGCTGTGTGATCTCCTGTCACCTCCCGGTTATCTCAGTGTGCAATTCAGGCTGTCAATTTTGACATATATTAGTAGGTCCTTACCTGACCTCCTCCTTGCTTGGCCATAGGGGCTATGGGAAGTGATCAGACCATCTCTTCCCAGATATGACTTGTTTAGGGCTTGTGACAGGTCGCTGCCTGGGAAAATCCCTTTCCTCCCGAGTTTTGCTCCTGCTTGCCCGCAACAGTCAAAGCTGCCGACCCCTGACACCTGTCAGGCCCCCACTGAAAATGCTGCAGGCAAGGGGCAGGCCAGGGAAGAGCCAAGGGTAGAAACTACTTTAAACACACATACTCCTACAGCAACAGACACTACGGCTCATGAATTAAACATCAAATAACTCCAGCTCTCAATTTATAGTTATTTCCAAGAGACCTTAGAAAACTCTGCAAAAATAAAAATTCTGTACAACACCCAGAGTCTGTACCTGAGCCTCGGACTGTTGATGCAGTTGTGCCTTTTTAGCTTTCACTGCTATGCTGCCACACTGCTTTGTAAGTGCCACATCTGTTTTAGCATTTTGAGCTACGTCAGGTTGACTCATAAATCATGAGAACAGAACATGAGACTTTTTGATTATGGCAAAATAACTCTAAGTGTCTGAAAATGCCATTCTTTTAAAACTTAGGGTTTAATCCTTTGATTTCAGTCAATAATAGTTTAGACATGGATTTGCGAAGGTCTAGAGTCTTGTACAGACAGTGGGAATGCCAAAGATGCCGAAGCACGTCAGACACTGAGCCCACACGGAGACCAATGGAAGGCAGGCACTTAACCCACCTGGGACTCTTTGTAAGAAGCTTTTAGTGATAAACTTCCACCAGAATTCGGCTATGAAAGAATTTAATGGCCTACAGTACTGTTGCAGCACTGTTCCCTTTCTGCAGGACAGAACAGCCGATGGAAAGGGAAGCAATCTGAACCTGTTCAGAACTTCCCTTGAGCTGATGTTTATTGCACCTAAAGCAGGTTTTGTGTGAGGCTACAAGACCCTCTGAGGCCAGTCAGTCCAGCTCTGCAGTGTCCCCAGACCACCATAGCACTGGCTGTTACTGGGAGAGATGCTTGATGATACCCCAGAGTTGCAGATAGCAATTCTGGGGCCAAAACCTTCCTCAGCTTTGGGGAGGGAAATGATCGCACACTTGTTTTTGTCGACTGCACAGAGATGGGAAAGAAAAGACACCAAATCAATGGATGGAGGAGCATAATCCCCTTGACCTTCTTTAAGTGCCATACATCTCTAAAAAAATAGAAAAGTTGCATATTCCCTTAGCAGAAAATGTAGCTCCTTGCGTATTTCATGAAGACACTGGATTTAATTGGAAACCAGGGCCAGTGTGATTACCAGCTGCCTTCCAGTACTGGGGCTGTTATGCAAGGGACATAACCACGCCAGAGCTTCCAGCTGGGGTCAGGATTCTCCAGGGGTCCTTCGCTGTGCATAGTCTGCACTTCCATGGACCCTATCCCTCCAGAAGAGAGCCCACTGGAGAGAGTCCACATGGACTTGTGCAACTTCTTCTTTCCTTCCTCTTCTGTCTTTCCTGAAAGATTGTTTGGTCTCTAGACGTGTCTTGTATGAACCTCACATCCGAGGGCTTGATAGAGCTGTCAATGTTGTGCACCTCATTGCTCAGTCAGAAAGGTTTCAGAAATACTAAACTTGCGATCTCTCTGTTTCTAGATCAGCATCTATTCCCTTTTGCTGCACAACATTATTACTTTGGGGAAGACTTTTTCAAGTTACAGCTTGCTTTTATTGGCTATGACTTGTGTTTTCAGATAGTAGAAAATATCTGAACTATTAGCTGCTTGTTGGCTCCTTGTCCTTCAACAGGGGTAGAGTAATGGCCGCATTGGCTGCTGCTAGCTTTATTCCATAAAAATAGCATTTTTGTGGTTATTAATCAAAAAAAACCCTTATTCTCTCCAAACTAGAGATCGGACTGAATGATCCTGGGACAAAGGCATGGATCCAGGCTGGATTTTTCCCTTTCAGTATGGACTCAAGCAACAATAAATCACCTTTTCTTTCAGTGGTATATACTTGCTTTTGTAAGTGAGCTTTTTCACCTCTCAGAGGGAACTAAAAAAGCAGGGTATTTTATTATGCCTTGGATCACTGATGAGGAAAGGCTCATTTGTACAATTCACTGAGCAAGTCTTTTGGTCTATTTCTTGTTACAGACAAATTATATGGTTACATGTAATTTACAACACAAAGCGTTCAGATGTCACATAAAATCAATACAACACTCTCTGAAAAGAAATGTACATTTTAACGCCTTTATTATTTCTCTTGAGACCAAAAAGGAGAAGGGAACCGTGTGCTGTAAAGTAGACAGAACTCATTCAAGGGTTGTTACTTATTGTTCTATTGCTGTTACTGCAGGGAAAATAGTAGTAATTTTAAAAAATCATTTCTGCATGATCTGCTGTTGTGTGAGCTGATAAGAAAATATGGTCCTTCTGTACACACAACACATCAGGAATGTTTACTGCCCATATGGTCTCTTTAGGGTTCTTGCATTAGAATTTCTATGGTAGCAAGTTGTGAAGCAAAAGAAGTGAGGGAATTACCTGATTGCTGTAAAACTGTGACGTTTACATCCTGCCTGTAAATAAAATGTGCACGAGAAGGACAGGAAGAGGATTTAGCAGCATGCCGCCTATATGGGAATCCTGGATATCGTATGCTACGGTTGAGCTCTGCCGATTTACACCATCTGTGGGCCTGCCCCAGTGTTTTGTACAAACATGGGCTGTGACATATGACACAGACCCCAGGAATATGCACCAGGGCATATTGCTGAGGCAGGAGGAGGTGCTTCATCACAACAGGATTAAAAGATATAAGGCATTCGTGTGGTTCCATTACGAGGAGAAATTAGGGCTTCGCTGCTGCAGCGCTACGTCTCATTCCACATCTGAATCACCCCAGCATGTCCAGAGGCAGTGGGACTGCCACTTACCGAATCCTCTTACGGTGTTCTCGATACAGCATGTGGTATTGACTGCACTGGGCTGGCTCCTTGGGTTTCTTGCATTAAACGTTTCTTCAATATCAAAACATGTCGGTAGGCCTATGGCAGCCAGCGTGCCCTCAGCTGCTGCGCATACTTGTGTTCCTTGACAAATCACCTTACATGAGAAGATGCCCCTTTGGTTTTGACTGTGATATAAAGCTATTCTGCTTGCATCTTTCCAAATGCTTAATATATTGTTTCCTATTGGTCGTGTGCGAACGAGCAGTCTCCATTCCAGCAGATCGCTTCCCTGCTGCCTGGTGTGGACTCTGAAAGGCAGGTGTCACCTTGCATCTATGCGTTTGTGTGCACACGCTGTGTACATACACACACACATCTTCTTTCTTTTGTTCTCATAATAATAATTATCTATTCTCAGTATTTCTGCCAGCAAGGAAAACAAAACACTTAGAAGACAAATAAGAAACAGAAGGGTTTTGCCATCAGATACGTAATGAGAAAGCAAAGCCTAATTTCCTCTCTGAAGAGTTATAGCTCTGTATTTAATTCCTGACTGTTGTTTTTAGGGATGGTGTTCACAGCTGGCTTGGGTGTGAGCATTTTGTCCTTTGCTATCAAGCATTAATAGCCAACCTTGCTGTTGACCCAAACTACGTTGAGGATGGAGTTCCAGACACTGGGACAAACATTGGTCCTTTGATCAGATGCGATTTGATCACATTTCTAAGCAATGTGCCCACACTCCCTCAGTCCCATGAATGCTAACAAATTCTAATGTATGCAGAATGAGTGAAAAAATCTGGACGCTGAACACTCAAGGAGCTCAGCTGGAGGTATACAGGACTACCTTTTTGAGCTGCAGAGTATCTACAGCTATCATTTGCTTTAATTGTCTTAAGGATTTCAGGTTTGGTATCCCAAATAGATTGACATCTTTTAAATGTAGCCTTTTTCTGCCTTAACGTGGTGCCATTTGCAAGCAAATACTGTGCTTTCACCCCTTGCTTCTTCAATTCAATCAATCAGTACAAATGCTGATTTTGAGAATTAATTGAAGTCAACTGGTAAAACTCCTATGGGCTTTAGTGGGAATAGGAGCAATTCAATATTTTAACCAAAAAAAAATTAAACCCAAACGAAACCAAAACCAAAAAGACATGTTTTCAATACTTGATATACAGCACAAAATATTCAATTGATTGATTCAGATCATTAAGCACAAGGACAAGTGTTCAAATCATCCAAATTAAAAATTAGTGATTT
Organism: Buceros rhinoceros silvestris; assembly: GCF_000710305.1. Classification (NCBI taxonomy): domain Eukaryota; kingdom Metazoa; phylum Chordata; class Aves; order Bucerotiformes; family Bucerotidae; genus Buceros; species Buceros rhinoceros. The sequence continues at coordinate 22,453 of NW_010424736.1, forward strand.
TAATATGAATCCTTCTGAGTGGCAAGTTCTCAAACTACCACGTGATCTTAGTGAATACTGCCTACACCAAACCGCATTCCCATTCTGTAACGGCTCCACAGATGCAGGTTATTGCCCTCAGGCAGCATCAAGAGCAACTTTAAATTTAGCACTTCAGGTCAAGGGCAACAGTTCCCCTCCTGAGCTTAGTCTTTAGTGATGGCTCAGCAGAGAACTCATAAATATCAAAACAGTGAATAAAAATATCAGTAAACTACACCTTGAAAGATTGCCATGGGGTGGGCAAGCATGGACTATCCTGATTTTATAAACGGGAGAATCCAGGCTGAAAGATAGGAACTTGAGAATGATTGCGTAGGATATCTCCAGGCAGGGCAGCAACAAAAAGCCCTAGCTGTGTGCTCCTACCCACCACAGCACAAGTCCCCCAAACATGGCCTAGGAGCTCCTACCTATGACCTGGGAAGCCTTAAAATACAGCTCACAAGCCATCCTTGACAGAAGTAGCTTGTTACTGAGGCCTATGGTCTCTGTTTCAGCAGTGCCTTGCCCATGAATTGCTGTGCAGTCCCCAGTCTGAAGAGTAACCAAAAAATTACCCTGCCTGAATGAACAAAAAATGGGAGTTCTGGCTTGGGGACATGTACTGTAAATGCACGTGAAAGATTTCCCAAAGGTATTTTATGCCATTTTCCAGTGATGAGCCGACCACAGCTGTAGTTCTTGTTCTACAACTCCTTGCTAAATATCTGCAGCATTTAATTTTCCTTTAATTTCTGAAATGTTACATGGATGCCGAACTAATCCAGAGCTGTAATAGCAAGTCAAGAGGCTATAGGTTAAATCTCATTATCACAGAACATGTTTGGTTTCTGTGATTCATTCTTTGTATATAAAGTGCTGTTGCAATGTTAATTAACAATGGTTAAAATCATCACAAATGCTGAGACAAGAGCCAGTGTTAACCACAGGAATAATGCATTAACTGGGATGAAGAGGGAGACACATTTGCATTGGGTGCTTTCACACAAACGTAGGATTGCCTAACTGCACACTCGTTTTTTGCACAGCATGCAAAGTTGTCAGGGGCAGCGGCTGGATCATGTGCTTTCCAATGCACTTACCAAGGTCACCCATAAAAAAGTGTTTTTAAATGACCAAAAATAAAAGGGCAGAGAATTCTCAAGTGAGATCATCAGGTGTTCCGGTTGCCAGCACATATGCAAAGTTTTCAGTGACCTTAGCAGCAGTTACATAAGCATATGGAGAGAAAAACAAACTCATATTAAATGCTGTAACACATATGGTCTCCTGACAGGATGTTCCAAGCCATGCAGTGATTTTACAGTCCATATGCACTGTACAGCAGTTCTTCGGTCTCGAGGCAGGAGTCAAAAATAGCGTATCAGCATGAACTCCACATTCTTTGTCTTTTTTGGGCAGTCCGTTAATATTGAAATACATAACGCACTGTGGCTAGCTGCATTTAACAGCAAAAAAATGCCATCTAATTGGGACTCGATTTTAATAGCTAACATCACATATGACATACAACATGAAAAAAACCCCACTATTTGGAGTAAATATTTTCCTCGGGTATGCCATGAAGCACTTTCGGGTCAAGAAGGTATCATCAGCAATTCTATTTTGTTTGGGCAGGGAGTACCTGGACAGCATGGGAGAAGCACCATCCTGAAAGAGAGGACTAACTTCATATAGCAGAATATATCTCCTGGGCTGTCTAGGGCCACACGGTGTAACGGCTACACCAGACCTCTCCTTTCCAGCCTTAAACCTGAATCTATTCAGAATCTCATCCCAGGATGGGATTGCCAAAGGGTGCCAAAGAACGTTGAAACACTAGATGCACCAAAGCTTAATTTTCTTGGTTTTAAGTATGTTCGTCAGC
>NW_010424736.1:24482-24803 GCF_000710305.1 Buceros rhinoceros silvestris
GAGAGTGCTGTTAGATCTCATACAAAAGATTCGATGACAGAACCGAACCCAGCACTCAGCTCTTGAGGACTCGGTCCTCAAGAACTTGTTTGCAGTGTGGCAGATAACAGTCTAGAGTTACAAACCCCGGTGCGACCCCCGTGCTGACTCCACAGCCAAGCACCTGCCAGCTTGCGTTCTGGGTGGAATCAAACTCAAAGCTCCTTGCCAAAACCATCCCCGGAACGAAGCGTGCTGTGAACGATGCCGCGTCCCTAACAGCCCGGCGCTGCCCGGCCGCGGCCCAGAGGCCGGAGCCGCCCGTCTCCGGCGCGGACCTCG
>NW_010424737.1:0-1544 GCF_000710305.1 Buceros rhinoceros silvestris
TGTACTCTCTCTGACTCTCCAGTAGAGGATCCAATGCCTTTGCTTGCAAAAGCTTTCATAAGATATCTGTGTTGCTCTCAGTCCCTTACCAGTTCATTCTTTTCTGTTTGACAGGCTCTAAGTGACCGGTTCAGTGGGGAGATCCCCGATGACCAGATGGCTCATAGCTCTTTCTTTCCAGATGAGTATTTCACATGCTCCTCTGTGTGCCTCAGCTGTGGGTAAGTTAATGAAAAACGCACCCTCGTCCTTTTAGAAGGCAGTGCTGCCCTGGACTGCAGCCATAGACTGTAAAGTGAGGTACTATAGCAGCGTGATGTTACGGCTGATGATGCTCCTGGAAATATTTTCTTGCAAATGTCATATAGGGCTAGTTCCTTTTCTTTTAAGCTTGTTAGAGAATTTCTAGCAGCTCCGTGCAAAGGCTGCAGTGTTAACTCTGTCCTGGTTCATTTCCACAGTTGTTTAGTGCTTCCTGAAATTCCTTGAAATTTAAATCGGTTACAGTGATCACTTCCTGCACTGAACCGTTGCATGGTGCTGCTTTGTACTGTGAAACAGTTGCTACATCTCCTTCCAAAGAGCCTGCCTTTCAGTGATTAATTATGTCATTGCTGTATGTACAGTCATGAAAATGGCTTGGGGTTACAACGTCTATATGTTGTGTGTGTGTGTATATATATAGTCAAATGCAAGACAGTAACGTCAATGAACTCTTGGTGACATCTGTCCTGTATCTAACAACATCACCTCATGGTTTACTTTCACGTACTCAGGTGTGGCTGTAAGAAGAGCATGAACCATGCAAAGGAAGGGGTCCCTCATGAATCCAAAAGTCGATGCAGATATTCCCACCAGTATGATAACAGAGTCTACACTTGCAAGGTGAGTGGCGGCACAAGGACAAAGCCTGAGGAATGGAGAAGGAAAGGATGGCCCAATAAATAAATAAATAAATGTCACAGGCATGTGCCTGTTTTCTTGCATTTTTTTTTTCAAATGGATCCATGTGCTCTTGTGCAAGGTGAGTGGCGGCACAAGGACAAAGCCTGAGGAATGGAGAAGGAAAGGATGGCCCAATAAATAAATAAATAAATGTCACAGGCATGTGCCTGTTTTCTTGCATTTTTTTTTTCAAATGGATCAATGTGCTCTTGGCCTTGACAAGAAAAATCGATCTCCATTGAACTTGTATTTTTGCTTGGAGAGTTCATCGCCTCTGCATGCTGTGTGTCATTTGCTAGATAAATTGTGCACCCAGCTCAACCTGGGTGGTGTTGACCTTCTATATATTGATGTTGTTACTTTTCTTATTTGCTTATGCCCATTGCTTGGTATTAGCCAATTGTTCTAGGAGGAGACATGCAGGAGACAGAAAAATTGTCAGCTACCATCATGGTTTTTATCATTGTAGAAATCGGAATCACAGAATGGTGGGTGTTGGAATGGACTTCTGGAGATCTAGTCCAACCCCCCTGCTAAAGCGCTTCACCTAGAACAGGTTGCACAGGATCAAGTTCAGGAGGCTTTTGAATATCTCCAGA
>NW_010424738.1:0-1237 GCF_000710305.1 Buceros rhinoceros silvestris
CTCCACCACCATCATGGTCCTCCACCACCATCTTGGTCTTCCACCCTCATGGTTCTCCACCACTCTCGTGGGTCTCTATGACCATCCACCACCCCCATGATCCTCCACCACCATCATGGTCCTCCATGACCCTCCACAACCACCATGATGGTTCTTCTCCACCCCCATCATGGTTCTCCACCACCCCCACCCGCCTCCTCCTGGTTGTCCCCACCCTGAGGTTGTCCCTGCCCCGTGATTGCTTGTCCCCCCGAGGCTTGTCCCCGCCCACCTTGCTGTTGAGGAGCTCCAGGTCCAGGTCTGCCTTCTTGGCCCACTTCTGCCAGAAGTTGGGGTCGTCCAGGGCGATGTCCGTCCGGTTCTCCGAGGCCACGAAGCTGGCCTAGAACCCAACCCCCCCGTCAGCAGGGATCTCCTGGCCTGGGGAGGACTTCTCCAGCCAGGAGAAGGTCTTCTCCTGGCTGGAGAAGACCTCTTCTGGAGAAGAAAACCATGGAGAAGACCATGGTGGCCACCACGGTGGACCTGGACCTTCTACCTCCTCTCAAAACCTTTTGCTGGTTGGAGAAGACCTTCTCCTGGTTGGAGAAGACCTCTTGTGCTTGGAGAAGATGTTCTCCAGGATGGACAAGACCTTCTCCTGGATGGAGAGGACCTTCTCCATGATGGAAAGGTCCATCAACCCAGGATGGGAAGGTCTTCTCCTGGATGGAGAGGACGTTCTCCTCCGTGGAAGGACCTTCTGCTGGATAGAGAGAACCTTCTCCAAGATGGAAAGGTCCATCCACCCAGCATCGAGAAGACTTTTCCAGGATGCGGAGATCTTCTCCTAGACAGAGAGATCTTCTCCTCCACGGAAGGACCTTCTCCTTGATGGAAAGGTCTCCTCGATGGAGGGAATTTTCTCCTGGACGGAGATGACCTTCTCTAGGATGAAGAGAACCTTCTCCTCGCCAGAAATATCTTCTCCTGGACCAAGAGGACCTTCTCCCGGCCGGAGAGCCCTCCCAACTGGAGAGGTCTTCTCCAGCGGGTGGCCCTGGCGCTACCTTGGCGAAGGGGGAGCCCTTGCCCTCGCTCTCGATGGTGATGGTGGTCGTCCGCCGCAGCAGGATCTGGTCGATGTCCTCCTCGCAGAACTTGGAGCCCTCATCGTCCTCCTCCATGATGGCGGCATAGGCCCCTTTGCGCAGGAGGTCCTCGATTTCCTTCTTGGAGAACTGCTGGATCTGGGGCG
>NW_010424739.1:0-5019 GCF_000710305.1 Buceros rhinoceros silvestris
TTTATTATATTAAATATGGATATTTGTGCGTATGTACATTATATTACAAATGAGGAAGAGTATGGTTTTAAAAGACAGGACTTTTTCCTTTGTTAGTCTGTGGAGTCTTCGGCAGAATTTGGATACAAGGGAAGAACTGTGAGATTATGAATTATGTGAGATTAAGAATCTTTTTTTGGAGATCAGAAAGGAGTAATACGAAAGGGAAGGCTGTATGCATGCAGTGGGTTTGATCCTCCTTGGAGAGTAAATCAGAGTAATACAGTGTAAAGCCAATGTAAATCAGGGGGAATATCAGGCACTTGAAATCAGATCCAAACTCTTCCAGAAATGTTAAGACCGGGAGAAGACACATACAGATATCACTACTGTGTACTACTGAACGTATTATTAATAAAGACTAAAATAATTTTTATTATTTAGGTGCATTACAGTAGTGCCTTAAGGCAGAGCACAACATACAGCATCAGATTATTTTTCATCCCAGCGATGTCCAACGGAAACAAAAAGCCCTTAGTGCAATGGGAAGCAGCCTTGTTATCGTTTATCATTGCAGAGGAACGTAGGAAAATAGAGGAGATAGTCTGCCAAACTTGCCCAGGACATCTGGGGAAGGGACACCTGTCTAGTTACTGGCTACCGTGCTTAGCTACAGACCGTTGCTTGCGTACGATGTTCAAACTTGCACTGTACGCAGAGCCGTGCCTTCAGTCATGCACTGTGCGCCCCTCAGCTAACACCACTCCTTCTAGTGCTTGGGCACAGAGGAAGTAATTCCACTGATCGAATTCTTGCAGCATGAACTGTCAGAAGGAACATATTACAGGAGAGCATGCTGGTCAGGTGCGGGTATCAGCTCAGGAGGGACACGACTGCCTGGTCTTTTCTTTAAAGCCATAGTTTTCCTTTCATCCAAGAAATGCAAACTGTTGAAAGATTCAATGTTGTCCTGTCTTTAAAGGCTGGAATCTCCTTTCAGCCAAAATAATTTATTCCAATTGTCAAAGCTCATCAGACTCTCAGCATGAGTCTTGCATAAATGGATTTATTCCTGGCTGTTTCATTTGCACACTCCATGAGATTTTTTTCCACCTATTTAATTTCATCAAGGCTTTCTTCACAGAGAGTAGTAAACTTGCTGCAAGAGCACTGTGATGTAAAATACGCTATCTCTTCCTTATATTCCTGTGGAAAAAAAATAGGGTAAAGCACGATGTGCTTTAGTAATTCATATACTTAGAAATATTCCCATTTTAAAATGCTGTGCCTGCAATGGGAACAATATGGAAGCTTATAATAGATAAAGCAATACAGACGTGCTTATGCGTAACAGATAATAAAGTGCTGCCAACTTGGATATGTGTTTTCTGTTTAAAATCTCTCGTGATGAAATTCATAATATTCAGTATTCTGTGTAGTGGTGTAAAAAACTCCCATGAAACTGCACTGTCTGGGAATATTACTATGGCATTTTTGTCGTTATTTTTCTAAATAAAGTGCCTCTCTGTAGTGAGAAAACTCATGAGGAGAATGTGATGAACATGTTACTGCAAAGGCCCAGAGTCTGGGAAATCTCGCGGTGTTTTTCTTTGGCAAGTTCGCCTCAAACATAGCCGTGTAGGGCGGGTCCTCCGCAGGGAGGAGGTCTTGTCTTTGTCCGTACTTCTGTAGGGCAGCCGTGATGACTTCAGCACGAGAAGATCCCCTGAAGCCTTCTTGGCTTTAAGACCACAGCAAGGGGAGAGCTGTAAGTCCAGAGAAAACAAACAGGGCCAGTGCAATCCTCTCCTGCCATTATGCACATCTGTTTATTCATTTAAGAAATTTATTTATTTAAGAAGTTTTCACCTCAGGGAAAAAAAATACCTAGAAAATATAAGATTTAATAAATAAGAACTAAAGTTTAATTTCATGAAGTAGATTAGAGCTCATGGTAGATTCCGTGTATCATTTGTATTTGCTAGAAAAACAAAGATTGTTTCTGTAATAGCCTGATCCTGAAGCACATCCAGAAGGGGAATGAAAGTAGATCTGCCTCAGAAGCTGACACAATCAGACAGATGTTTTAAAAAGCCCATGAAGATTTTACAGCCTTCAGCTGAGGCTAAACAGGATTTGTCGGAAGTGGGAGCAGGTAGCAAGATAGGCTTTGTCAAAAGCAGAAACTGAGGCTGGAGTGGTATTGGTCAAAACCGTTAGTCAGCTCCTGCCAGTATTATGCCTTTGAAATAGCCAGTCTTCAAATTAATGTTTCCCAATGAGCTGGCCTTTGGGAATCAAAGAAACAAACAAATTAATCTGAAAGAGCGAGTCTGCCTGAGACACTGATAAATCTGTTATGACAGTGTAGGGCTTATTAAACACCGAGAGATGTATTCCCCAGCCTCTGGGTCAAATGCAAGTTTTAAGGTTAATAGAGAATATAAACATTTTTAAAAATGTCACATGGACTACTTTTTCTTTTTTCTTTTTTTTAGCATTCTGTTTCTGGCAAGGAATTAATGATTCAATACACTTAACTCAAAAATATAATGCATGTACTGAGATGTTATCAAAATATTCTGAGTTACAGAGACACAACTGAAACGGGATAACACAGATGACATCAAAATTTGAAAAACAAGGGAGTCCCAGGTCTTGTCATATATTACTGTTCATCTGTTCTTGAACAACAGCAGTGGCTTGCCTTCATGAACTCTGTCAGAGTGACACACACGATCTTTGCTCTGACTGCACGGAGATGGAAGGTGGGATAGCTGAAGCGTATTGCCTAGGAAATAACTCCGTCTTGACAAAAGGAGCAATTTGCAGAACAGAAAAGCTAAACAGTGCTATTGATTATCATGATGCATGCTACAGCAAAAGAAGGTGGAAGCACAGAGGCTGCCTACACACAGCTTTTCCTCTCAGCAGCAGTCGGTTTCAGCAGGGATTTTTCTTGCAATTTATGTTGCTAGAGAAGGATTCCTCTGAGTTGAAAGGTTTTTGCGGAGGGCAATGGTAGTACAACTTGACCCGCTATATTTAGGAGGGTTTCTTGGGCCAAAAGACTCTTTGAGTTTGCTTCCTTATGAGAAAAAATCACTCCCACCGAGGATATTCATAGAAAGGAACTGACATACACAGCCCACTATCTACTGCCACAGCCTGGAAAACAGTTACCTAAAACCTCACCGTTTCAACTCCATCATCCCTGTATTTCTTCCTTTCAAAGCACGTTATGTGACTTAAGCAACTGCCTTCTGGGATAGAAAGTCTTAGTAACCCGTGTTGTCTTACTGGTTAGTTGCCCTCGCCGTAAACCATACTTTCAGGCAGTCAGGGGAAAAAACATTTGTTTTCTTGTACTAAAAGACATGTAGTTAACATACCTGCTGTCTCTGTGTGCTAGCTAATGGTGCCAGGCAGACACCAGATTTACCTCAAGATTCCAAAGAAGAGCTGAATGAGCTTGAAGGCCCTTCAAATACCTTCCCTATCTGGAGGGGGTTAGTCAATGCTGTTCTCCAGAACCTTGCTAGGAACTGACTTGTTGAGAAACACCATGCTGAAAAGCAACCAGTGGCTCTCAAAACCAGAGTTGACTTCTACAGACAATCTGGAAGCCAAATGACTTCTACAGTCTTAGTCTTATTAGCGTCACCAGTTGTTTTAGTCTCATGATTCATTTAGAACATTTTGAATCTAGTATCATAGAATCATAGGATCATTTAGGTTGGAAAGACCTTTAAATTCATCAAGTCCAACCATTAACCTACCAGCGCCAAGACCACCGCTAAATCATGTCCCTCAGCACCACATCTACATGTCTTTCAAAAACTTCCAGGGATGGGGACTCCACCACCTCCCCAGGTAGCCAGTTCCAACACTTTACAACCCTCTCTGTAAAGATATTTTTCCTAATATCCAACCTAAACCATCCCTGGCACAACCTGAGGCTGTCTCCTCTTGTCCTATCGCTTGTTACTTGGAAGAAGAGACTGACTCCCACCTCACTGCAATCTCCTTTCAGGCAGTTGTAGAGAGTGAGAAGGTCTCCCCTCAGCCTCTTTTCTCCACACTAAACAACCCCAGTTCTCTCAGCCACTCCTCATAAGTCCTTTGTTCTAGACCCTTCACCACCTTCATTGCCCTTCTCTGGACACACTCCAGCACCTCAATGTCCTTCCTGTAGTGAGGGGCCCAAAACTGGAGGCAGGATTCAAGGTGCGGCCTCACCAGCACCAAGTTCAGGGAGACAATCCCTTTCCTAGTTCTGCTGGCCATCTGTCTATCCACCGTTAGAGTTAGGGACTTCAAAACGAAAGGCTTTGAATGTGTAAGAAGGGTAGTCTTATGACCTAGACTCAGGAGGCAACCTCATTCACGCTCAGGTGGACAGATCCAACTCATTCTTTTACACATGCATTGGTTCAAGAACATGAGTTCCGTTTTCGGCACTACCAGTGAACACTCTTGTCAATACACAAAATTAAGTACGTCAGAAATCCTGTATGTCATCAAGACCCGTAGAGAGAATATTTCACAGTGGCATCTTTCACATCACCGGTGGGAAAAAATAATCCAGTTCTAGCACACAGTGCGTCACACAGCATACATCTACATTTCACGAGGCACGGGCTGATAAACACCCACACGAGCTAACTTTAAACCAACTGCTTAAGTGTAACAGCCAAGGCAGCATAAAGCTTTGTGGGGGTTAACACCAAAGTATATTTTTACATCTCCTACGCCAGCAGGTAGGCTTCCCAGCCGGAGCTCACCGTTACCATGGCTACATTGCCAGCCATTCCCAAGTCAGCTAGTTTAAAGCTAATTTGGATAAGCCTGCATTAGCTGCAGACATTTTAGTGACTGTAGTGTAGACATATTCACAGCAATGAAGGGGTTTCAGAGAGATTTCAAAAAAGCCTTGTAACCTTTTTTTTTTTTTTTTATACGTCTGTTGACACTATTACCACGGCATAATAGTGGAGTGGTACTACTGGAAGTCTCTTTCACGGGCACCCCCTTGCCGTG
>NW_010424740.1:0-1799 GCF_000710305.1 Buceros rhinoceros silvestris
GGTTCCTCCATGTTGAACCCAGGACAGACCTCTAGGGCTGATATTTTCCCTACGGTTTGTACTACCTTGAGCATCACTATACTGCTGTTGCAGCAACTTATGTAAGTATCATGTATTGGAAAAAAGTGATGGTATAAATGCTTTTTTACTAATAACACTGAAGTCATTACAATCTTCTAAAGGGGTTTCACTGGGGTGAACCATGGTAGGCTTGTTAACCTTACGTTGAAGTGGAAGGTCAACAACAATGTAAAACAAGTTGCTTCCATAATTTGACTGACTTTATTGGCATTATATTTGTAATTTTTAATTTCAGGTTTATGTCTAGCCTCAGCATAAAAGCCAGACTTGAAAAGAAATTGATAAATCATTAAAATAGTAGATAATGACCAAAGGGTTAAAAACATAGTTATTTTGGTCACAGAACTGTAGTTGGGCACTGAAATTGGTTTTAATAGAATTAATGATTCAACTATCAGTTAAATTTTTCCATAAAGTGACACTTCAGGATATTAGTACATACACCAATATAGCAGTATAGCATAAATTATGTTATGAAGTAAATAAATGAGAGGACTTTCATTTGGTGCACTTGATCCTTAAAACCCATTATCACTGTCTCAATGTTTCCTCACTCATTATGGAAATCTATTTAATTTTGCTTAGGTTTTTAATAAAAAGTTGTGCATTGCAGGTAGAGTGTAAAATATGGATGGAGGAGAGGGACGGGCAGGAGTTATCCATGATAGGAAGAAGGGGGACCAATTACTCAGAATGCTGTCTTTTGCCTAATGCCTCAGCTAGGACTTTGCTACAGGCTTTGATCACTTCTTGTCTCCTTGCCAGCACTTGTCTGTTTTTCTTTCTTGCTGTTGAGAGACAGCTTGGTCTGGGACTGTCCTATGATGGATGGACTCTAAGCATTTTTTTTAATTACAGGGGTGGCAATAAATTATTTGCGTGGTTTTGGTGTTCCTAATTGCTGCTTTTACAGCTTTTCTTCAAGGTTGTCAAGTGTGATTTAAGCTGACTGTAGGTCATGACTGAAGCGGAAAAGACAATGAAAAAGTAAAGGACAAAAAGGTGTAACAAATTCTTCATATTATCAGTGCTTAACTTTCCTGGGTGGCAATAAATTATTTGCGTGGTTTTGGTGTTCCTAATTGCTGCTTTTACAGCTTTTCTTCAAGGTTGTCAAGTGTGATTTAAGCTGACTGTAGGTCATGACTGAAGCGGAAAAGACAATGAAAAAGTAAAGGACAAAAAGGTGTAACAAATTCTTCATATTATCAGTGCTTAACTTTCCTCTCAGACTATTATGATTATTTAAAACACGTTCTTAACTTTTAAAGCACATACTTACATAGCAATTAATTATATTTAGCATTTAGTGTTTTGTGAAGGATACTGTAATTTGTAATGTGTTTCTGTTTTAAACACTGAAGAAGAAGCTTGTCCATCGGCATCTACAGATGTAGGCTGCCAATAAAGTATAATTTCTTCATTAAATGTTGTCACACATCTAGAGTATGTTGCTAGAAAAATGATTGTAAACAATCCTTGTGAAGTAAATGTTGATTTTACCTGTTCAGACAGTGGTCTTTTGCTGTTAACTTTAAAGAAAGGCAGTGAAAATAGGTTATGTTTTTTGCACGATTTCTAAAGCTTTGTACTTCTTTCTATTCAAGGATCTCATTTTTGGGAGTCTTTTTTGAGGTTTGTTTTTTTGTTTGGTTGGGGGTTTTTTTTATTTATTTTGTAATGATATTACACTTGAAAATTAAATGCTAGGGGCTTCT
>NW_010424741.1:0-878 GCF_000710305.1 Buceros rhinoceros silvestris
TACTTGCTTGTGCTCCAGGTAAGTCCGTGCATTGTTTTCTTCAAACCCCAAATTCATTACTTTTGTTTGCTCTCCTTCACTGCCTTGCTGCACAAATGCTTGTGGTGGCACAAGGAGGAGGGGTGGGAACAAGTATCTGTGGTTGGGGAAGAAGGAGGACTGCTTCTTTTGGGAAGCAGCTCCTGGAAGAACTAACAGCATCTTCATTGTTACCATCACCTCTTAATGCAGTCTTGTAATTAGTTTAGACTGGCAGGAGCCAGCCAGAGACCACGCTGCTACCGGTGCCTGGTCCTTGTCAGGGAACAGCAAGGGCTGGTGGCTCCTTCAGGGAAAGGAACCTGTATCACAGCAAGTACAGCAAAGGCCTCAGCAGACACCACCCTGCTGTCCTACAGTAAGGGAGCAGGGCGGGCTAGGGGTGGCAGCCGGGGTTAACGCAGATCATCAGGCAAGTTCATGACAATGGGGCAGGTCCAAGCTCAGGCTGAGAAGTCAATCTTCATGTCAGGGTCAGACACAGCCCTGTAATTTCTAGACAGGTCCATGAAGCCTGAGCAAGGCTGAGATCAAGCCATGAAGCCAGTGTACAGGTCAGGATAAGGCCCAGCTTTTTGATCACCTGGCAGGTCCACAGTGACAGGAGAGAGCCAAAGTCAGGCTGGGAAGTCAGTCAGTCCACAGGCGTGAGACCAGAAGAGCGCACCATGACCCAAAGTACCAGGACCTACAGATGGGCACTGGCATACGTGTGGTAGAATTAGGTACACTTGAACTTCAAGAGAGTCCCTGGGCCCATGGACAGCGGTTGGGGAGGCCCCAAGTGGGGTCAATAAAGGCTTACTAGTGCCTCCAGGGCCCTGACAGTCCTACTCTTT
>NW_010424741.1:924-7842 GCF_000710305.1 Buceros rhinoceros silvestris
GTGGGTCAGTAAAGTGTTGCGACGACCTCCAGGTCCCTGAAAGTCCTACTCTTACCCCTTTCCTGTGTCCTGTCCTCCCACCCACCTAATGCTAGCTTGTGAGACTGCATGTTGGGTCGGATCAGCTCACCAGTTCAACTGAAAATTAACCCTCTTCTGGTAACGTTATTTCTGGTTATATTAGTGAGCTCATTACCTCAGCACATGGCTATATGAACACTAGAACCAGGGCTATGGAGGCAGCTAGAGCTTAGTGTTGAGGATCCAGTTGAGGATCGCCTGCACAGGGTCCATGCCACTTCTGAAACTACGTCGAGTATTTTCGTACTGCAGTTACCTCCTAATTTCAGAGCAGGTATATTGCAAGTGTCACTGCTCATAAACATCATTATAGAATTGATTCTGTAAGTTAAGTTCATTTTTTAATTTATATAGCTCTGCTAGATGGTCTACAGGCAGTTGGACTAGATTATTGTTGTTATTCTACTCTACAGACACACCTGTGGATATACATATATTTGCCTAAAATTGCTTGAAGACACTCACCGTCTCAAAGAGCATAGTCTGAAGAAGAAACATTAAAGGAGAACCAGGCACAAGGATGAAGAAAGAGAAAAGGAAACAATGTTTGGGGTTTTTTTCTTTAATCTTTCCACACCTTGTGTAATAACTCATCAGTGGAATGTAACTTATCATTAATGGTATTTTAAACAATAGCCTTTGTGTTCCAAGCCACACTGATGAAGTGGAATAGTTGAAGCAAAACATGGTCACATAATCTCTTACGCCAGCAAAGTTCTAACCAGCTTTGTGGAAATATCTAATGCTGCAAGTGAATCTGTTTTGAAAAGTAATCACGTAAGTTCATGTTCTCTTTACTCAGCTGAGAATCTATTTCCTTCTATCTCAAACGGAATTTCAATCTGTTGCATCACTGTAAATTTAGTGAAGTCCTACTAAAAGTGCAACTAAAGCTCTAGGTGTAGAAAGCCAGGCTGAACATACACCAGTAAGGACATAACATGATTTCCAGCATCTCTGTTATTGATTAAAAATGCAATGAAACGCACATGTGCTCACTGTCAGAGACTACACTACACTCTGTGCTTGCAAATACAGAAAGCAAGACGTATTACCAAAACCTATCACCTTCTGATTTGAAGACACCAAGAGAGAAGACTCATGGTATACGTGATTACAGCTTTACTGGAGAGTGGAAAAAGTATAGGGAAAAATATATATAAAAGCATGCTTTCTCATGAAATATCTAAAATTTGGAAAACTAATTTCGTGGTTGCAGTTGCTGCCAGCAGATGTCAGCTCCTGTGGAAGAGAACATATTTGCTGGTCTAGTAAACTGCTGTCCACCCTGTTTAAACCCAAGGACTGTTTTCAATCAGCATGTGTAAAATCTTCCAACCTTTCTTTACATGTGGGCAAACCCACATTGCCCAAGAGAGCTTTCAGGAACTAATGTTGAACAGCTTTGCAGGACTGTGAACTTTTGTGATGAAGACAAACTCAAAGATACACCCCAAGGTGTTACTATCTATATTCTTTGAAACTCATCAACAGTTGTCATCACTCTGAAATCCTCTGTGTAAATCAACAGAAGATATCCTCTCCATTAACAACAGAGAATATATGAACATCATAACCAGCAACAACGATCATAATCCACCGAAAGGAAAAGGATCAGAACAAGAACAGCTGGCCTCTATGTCTCTCTTTTCTACGAGGCTGTAGCTCTCAGCCACTTCAGGCCTGTGGTTACTCACTGTGGGAGAGCAGGCTGGCCACTTCGGTTCTTTGAGCTTCTCTGCCTCTATAAAATGGACCAATGTCTGGACAAATGCAGAGCAGGGGCAAAATAGCTAAAGCAAAAACACGTAACAAAGCAAAAACACGTAACAAAGCAAAAGCAGAAATTTGAGAACTCTCATATGGGTTAACAGGGAAAAGTCAGAAGTTAGTTACATCCATCATGAGCTTTGACGAAAATTCCACTGGCATTACCCCTTACTTTCATTAGGGGAAGCTCTATCGGAGAAAAAGGATTCGCAGTTATTCTACACCTGGTGCTCTACTGGCGATGCAGTTAAATGATATTTCTGGAAGACGTTTAGTAGATACGAATACACACTTAAGAGTTCATATGTTGTTTCTGATGTCCTGTGATGTTTTCTTCACTGAAGTCTAGGTTTAAACAAGCGCTCAGGAAAGCGCAGCCCCACATTAGTCTGAAAGGCTCCACTGGGCAGCCCAGCACTCTGTGGTGGCTGTACAAGGTCACCAGTGAGCAGCACTGAGCTGGCAGCTCCAGGCAGGCGCCTGCCAGGCACCAGGCAGCACCAGCCTCCGAGCAAGACTCGGTTTACACAGGAACTTCAGGCAGTTTGTTTCCTGAGTATTACTTGGATGCCATTCTTTCTGTTTACACTATACTGTGAAGCAGGAAACATTTTTCCCCATCACACCTAAAATTCAGAGCTCATTTAAACTGGCAGAGTGGAGCTCATTATCATCTGGCCTTAGTTTTCAGTTTATGTGCAAGCTGTGCTGTACCTACACTGATACTAAGCTAAAATAAATGCCAGGCTGAAAACAGCTTATCTGCTGCCTGATCACAGAAGAAATTGGCAAGTGATGGGGCTCATACTTTCTCTCTTTTTTTTTTTTTTTTTACTTTAGGTTTCCATAGAGGATCTCATTGGTTCATCTAAACTCATGCCTAAATAAACAGTTTTCTTCTCTTTTTCATCTGCTTGTTAGCAATGTGAAACAGTGAGATCACATACACAAGGCCACTGGTTTCAAATGTAAATGTTACAAGTTAAGCATATAAATATGTAGTGAATCATACTAATGTAATGCAGCACTTAATGAAATTTTATCCTGAAGTACAGTGTAACTTTTCTTCCTTATCACAGCATGGGACAGGATTCTAGGACCCTATTATTAGGAAAAATAATAGCTTTTATTTTAAAAATTGTTTATTTTAAAATGATTTTTAGCTTCACTGATGTATATCAAAGCTAAAAGCAAGCATTCCTTAAAAGGTTAAACATTAAAAGGCAACTGAACAACAGATTCTCTTTAGTTTTATAAATATTTAAAACCTGACAATTCATGTTCTGGTGTACACACACTTGAATTGGTCTCTTGGGGTTGACAATGCTGAAAAAATTTTTAACAAAAATTAGTGTAGTTTTTCAAATTTCTGTGTCTAGGTAGCCTCTCTAAAAATAAAAACCCAAAGATTCTATTAGCTGTACCATAATCCAAAAGGCAAACTCTAGATGCTTCAGGGGTCCGAGTGAATGTGGGGAAGCAATAGGTAAAAAATACGCACGTCCTTCCCTCGAGTACAGTAATTTTAGAGCAATGCATCAGCCTTGTTAGATCAATAACTCATTGCTTTAAATAAATAAATTAATTAATAAGATTTGTATTCCCAATTTTTATATATTTCAGAATTCAACAATAAAGGGATGAATTCACAAAAAAAGGTAGTTCACTAAAATCTTAATAAAACTTCATTGTTCTAAATGTAACAAGACAAAACAGTGTACATCTTTTCAAATACTAAAACCAATTCTGATAATTGATTCTGCAAGTTGAGTTTGCATTTGGAAAGGCAGAGATCCCAACTTACTTTACTCCATTTATTTTCCTATCTAACAATAGTCACCTGCAGCTGGGTTCCGGTGTATTCTCTATAATAATAATTTTTACTACAACCCAATGAAAGTAGGCTTTACTTTCTTTTAAACTAAATCCTGTTTTAGATCTCCTCTGGCAAACCTGTAGCATTTTCACATGCTAAATCATTTTCAGTATTCTGCTTGATCCTGTTTCATAGTAAGCTTATAGTAGTATGTCCATAACAAGGATATGAAAATTACTAAAGTCAAATAGTGAACTTCTTTTAAGTTCCAGCAAGTGTCATAAAAACACTTTGTGCAGGAGTATCTAAGGCTTCCTTCTTTATTTATTTACAGTGCTGATGATCATACTTCCTTAGAAGGTGGAAGAGCTAGAGTTTTACATTGAGGATCAGCCACCTAACTCAGTAAACTCAACAGCTGCTATGTCATTACTGTTTATCATGTGCTAAGAACGTGTACCAAGTCGATCTGGTGAATAGCTTGGTTTGCAGCTCTGTTTCGCTGACCATAAACCACAGGGTTAAAGCACAGTGCAAATAACAAACCAAGAAAGCCTGATAAATGTAAAATAGTGTTATCAGGGTGTCTTCCAACAGCTGTTATCAGAAGCAGCAGAATATGCAAACTCATTTACAGTCCATGAATAATGATAGTTTGTCTGGCCTTTTAATTTGAGCTGTTTAAATGGCCAGCATGTTTTCTTTCTCTGCACAAGAGGGAGTAGCTAATTACAATGATGATTATAAGAAGTACAATTAAAATAATTCCAGCTGTTCTGGCAAAAGTTGCTCTAGGCACAGCTGGTCAGGAAGGTTCTGATTTGAACTTATCTTCTGGCCTTTCTTTTATGCCTTCTTTAGTAATAGGCAAATAGCTATAAGCATCGTTATAATCCAAGCACAAACGATGAACGGGTGTTTTACTGAGTGCACCAGTGGTAAATACTGCAAAGGCCAGCATATGCAGCAACCCCCCCCATATATAAGAAACCCCTATTCTATTATCGGTCCTCCGCTGAAGTTTAGCTGATTCTGATATTTCAATGCATCCCCAACCTCTAGTATTGTCTTAAATTTATTTAAAATCAGAATCTTTTAAATGCCATCTTAAATGCTGAGTTTCCTTGAGATAACTTGCAAATGCTTGTGTTTGATTTTCAGGCATCATTAATAGATGTTTCTTGCAATTAACCAGGAGCACATTACTGAGAAAACTTAGTTTAGTGCATGAGAACAGACAAGCAACAGACAAACACTCAAAAAAAAGGTATTTCAGAGGCAAGGAGGATACTGTAAATGATCTGAGGAGTCTCAGCTTGATATGACTATCAGTTAAGAAAGTACATATGTAAACAAATACTACAGTTTAAGCATTTCCAAAGCAATTAGGTAATTTCAGAGCATAAGTCCTGTTTCCAAAAGTCATGTAACAACTTTGATGCAAGCTTTCATTTTGTTCATGGCTAGTTGTCGCTCAGCTGTTAGCCATAGGCTTTCTACAGACAAGCAGGTTTCCAGGTTGATATGGCTGCTACTGAGAACACAGTGGCCTAATTTTTACTAATTATAAGACTAGACTGTGGTTGGTTGTTAGATAAAAATAAGTCATAAACACAGGTCCTACATACAGTTTCTGACTTGACAAAACTGTTCACTTACCTTCTTCAAGGATAGTTCTGAACACAGACAGTATACGGATGGGGCATAGTCAGCATCTCCTTACTGAGTCAGCGTGGTTCAAGAAAGTGACATACGGTCCGCACAGATACGTGTGGCCTTTGAGCACATGGAGAAGATACAAGCATGCTTTAAAATGTTCTACATGTGCTGCAAAAAGAGAGTATAGGCAGTTTATTTTGGTGAGTATATCAGGGATAGACATTGCAGGTGTACTTGCTTTTCGCAAAAAGAGAAACATTAATTTTTTTTCTTTTCTTTAAGCAAAAGGGAAAGCAGTGGCCAGTGGCAACAGCTTCCATCACAGGAGGCAGTCACCTCTTCCTGTCAGCCTGTTAACTCTAATACATCACTTCGGAGTTCTGGCTCCAAAGCTTCAAATTATTCCACGCATGCCGGCTTCTGTTCTTTACTGGGGTTCTGTGCAGTCATACAGCTGCAGTTCAACAGTGTCAACACTGGCATCTGGAGCTATTTTTAAAGTGCACTGCATTGTCACAAATCAACCTTCTGGTCTCCTAGTACAATCTCTTTAGCTACTTCAATCATAAAAACAGTAGGCGCTCTGTCTTTCATTTATGGTAGAAGGATGAACTCGTTGGAAGTATGCATTAAATAAGCAGAAAACTGCTACTGTTTTTGCTAAAATATGCAGAATAAACACAGTAAAATTAAACCACCTTCTCCTGTGGTTGTCAGGGGCCCTAGAAAGTCAACTTTATATGTGCATAATTAACTAATGCATTGCTTAGTCATTCTTCCATCAGTTGGTAATTTCCTATGTATGAGCATAAGGAAACAGTAGCTTAAGGGTCTTACCTGCAGTTTAGATCTGTACCCTGATTTAGATCACATTGTAAAATTTCAACTTAGGAATTTTCACAGCTCTTGTAATGGAATCATGGGGCCTCTTCACACAAGTCTTTACCTACAATGTGTTCAAGCATGGCTTCACACCCAGCATGGGCAGCAGCTCCATGCTGTCTGCAGTGTTCCTAGCTGATGTTAGCAGACACCTCAGGTCTGTGTTTAGATGTACGATGGCTATTAGAAGATAGTCTGCAAAATCAGAGACATCTTTAACACGGAATCATCAATATCAATGTGTTTTACAACAGTGCATTTTCTGTGAATGACACAAACTGATTCAGTACAGATACTCAACGTTACCACATTACAGCAGAACTTTCACATGCTGCATATTCTTACACTACCTGTCTGGCTAGAAATTCATACAGTATTTTCACCTGGAATATATATGTCACTCTTTGCAAAGGTGAAAATTTTTTCGTGTTTAAAAAATGCAAGATTAAATACATGGTCTGGGATGACTGAGCCTTCTTTGACTCAGCGTATCAGAGCTTCCGCAGGATTTTCACTGGAAGCTTGAGAATTGAGGCACTGAGATGGAAATAAGATTTTGTTTTCATCTGTCACAAAGAAAATCCTTGCCTGTTGCTCTTATTTACACTAGTGTGTAAATTACACTAGTGTGACTATATTAGCTCAACGGTAATTATGTGTGGGTAGAAACACCAAAACAAAGCCCCACAGGTTTTACTTGCCTGGCTGAA
>NW_010424742.1:0-33155 GCF_000710305.1 Buceros rhinoceros silvestris
AATTAATTTATTTTCTTAAAAAAATAATGAGCGGTATCTATTTCAGCTTCTGCACATTTGGAAACGAGTGTAGGCTGATTACCCATGCTTAGCACAAAAAAAAACCCGTTACACATACAACATCTCTTTTATTGAAGATACCATCACTGATCTAAAGCATAAACAAACTATTGCTCTGTCAGAGGAAGATAATTTACTGAACATCACATTGCTAATGGCTAATACTATCCAAGAAGAAGGTGTTTCAGGGAAAAAAAAAAAAAAAAAAAAAAAAAAAAAAAAAAAAAACCAACCCAGAAAATTAGAAGATATTGAGGCAGACCCTCCTATATTGAGCGTACAAGTAATTCCAACGAGCTAAGGAAGGATTGCTACCCTCGTAGTCTATCAATCTGATGAATAGAAACAGGACAGGAATGCTATTCTGCAACTGACAAGTGACTGCTAGGCTGCAGATAGGAAATTCGGTTTTATCTGAGAGGAAACATACCTCCACTCATTCTGCTGGTAGCTTCCGTCAGCAACAGTTCCTGTAAGTAAAGGCAACATATAACAAACCCCTCTCAAACTATATATGGCAAGGCTCCTGTATTTGAAAAATAATGTCATTTTTCAACATCATCTCACCCCTAGAGTAATTATATTTCTACAGAGATACCAATAAAGTTTTTTCTACTGAACAACACAGCAAAATCTATCAATCAAACCATGGGTGTTCAGTCCATTCTAAGGTTTGGGGTGTTTTATGGCTGTTTTTTGTTTGTTTTGAAAGATTACTAGAACACTTTTTTTTTTAAAGAGACCGTTAAAAGTATTCTTACTATATTAATTGAAAAGTAGCTGAAAATTTCAGGGGAAAACCATAAGTCTACTTTAATATGAGCTAACATTGGCCGAATTTGGTATGGTTTTAATTGGGGGGTTTTTTTGTGTGGGTTTTTTTTTGGGTGGAGAGCATGGAAAGGATCATCTCTTTAAAATCTATAGCTGCTATTCTGATGTCTTTGAAAGGAACCAAACACATACTCTGAATTTATTTCTTTCTTAATGACCAGGAGAAAACCTGTCCTGGGCACATGAAATAGAGCTCATGCTCCCTGAAGTCAGGGCATTCTCAGTGAGCAAGAAGTACAGTTGTATTCAGCTAAGCAAAAATGTAATTAATGCACAGCCCTTTAGAGCTGTTTTAATGGACTGAAGGTTAAGAAACTGCATGACCTTCCTTAACGTGGTAGCAGGATCTTTAAATAGTAATGGGCCTTAGTAATAGCATAGGTCTTATCCTCAAGTTCAGCTGAAAAAAACAATTCTTTGGAAAAAGGAAGCAAGGAAATGACCCTCTGAGTTTTTGATTGCTTGCTGAGGAAAAGTAATCCATAAACCCCTAAAAACAAGGAGTTAAAAGTACTGTAATTAAGAGCTAAAACCTGCAGACAGACCTCAGGAGGACAGACCCACAAGCTGGGGTGGTCTGGCTTCTATTAATCCTCATCACAGTTTTCTGGAAGTAAAGGAAGATTCAGAGTTGGATTTAAAGATGGGATATAGAAAGGGTGTGTGCACATACCTGAAAAGTCACTGAGTTACTCCCACTTAATAAACAAATATATGTTGCAGCAGTTTACAAGGGGGCCAAGTCCTTTTCTTATGGTTTATGCACCCATAGCAAGCAGATCGTTTGGGAAAGAGGGAGATTTCAAAGTTGTACCTTTGAAATGGGAGCAAGAAAGTGCTGAAAAGCGTCATAGAGTCAAAAAAAAAAAAAGGGAAAATAGATGGAAAACACTTCCACGTGATCCTGGTAAATTCTCTGTAATGATACGGAATTAAAATCCTTTTTGTTTGCAGGCTGGGATACACATGCTAAATCTACTAATGCAAAACACAATCTACAGAAGAGTCAAACTGAGTCATTATACATACCGAAACACACTTGAGTGGAGTGCTGGACACTACAAACCCTGGGCTATAGTTTGCAATGCTGATTTATCGTAAAATATTTTGGTCAAGGCTCTTATGAGCAGATGCAATTCTACTCCCACAATAAAAGTTGCTCCATTTTATGCGTGAATTTTATGTGTGGTTCTCTCAGGTGCTGCCAGAAAATGTAAAGTGCCTCTATTATCCAATTTCTATACTTTATTTCTAAAGCAGATACTGCAGTTGTAAGATCTGATAAATTAATGATCCCCGTTAATCCTGGGTACAATTCCAGCAACTAACATCTGCCAGTAATTTGATCACAAGTTCCTATCTGAGCTGGTAATAGAAGTTATTGAAGACCTTGCAAAGTTCTACTTACAAATTACGGCACAGATCTACACGTAACTGGGCAGGATGAGAAAACATCACCAAAGAGGAGAAAAAAATACCATGAAGTAAGGTTTGAAACATGTAATCAATGAGTACTTCACTGAAAGGTGTTGCAGCAAGTCAGGGGGAGAAAGGCTCTGCAGAAGAAAGGCAGCATTGCTCTTCCTGAGCGCTCGACCGCGTACCTTCAAACGCTGATGTGCTGCAGCACTACTCCCAGCAAGCCCAAAATGCCTCTACACCATGAGGAAGTTCCAGTCCTTCTACATCCACAGGTATGGAAGCCTCCGCTTCCGAGCACTGAAGGTGTTCTCACCATTTCTGCCTAGGGATAACGGCGATGCTTTTCTAAGCAATGCTTCCAATGCTTTCCAACAAAACCTCCAATGGAGGGCATTATTTTCCTTCCTATTCTGCATCACAACTGTTTTGAAAACTTCTCAGAATTCACCAGAACAGATCCTTTGTGCCTTCAAAAACTCTGTTAAGGCAGTAAGAAAGACTTGAGCTTGATTTTTGATGAAAAGATAAAAATACAATTTTAACAGGAAGCTCTACATGAAATAACACGAGTCAATCACGTACTCAGGAGCCAAAAACGTGTATTTTGTAAAATGTTTAATACTTTATAAATACCATTAACTACTCAGCAACTTTGCTTTGAGTATTAACTTGTCCAAAATCCACTTTCTTACTGCATGGGATCTAGAGGCAATTAGGATGCTCGTTCCTTTCACATGTATATCCTGGGATGAAAACAATGCCATATAAATCAGACTTTTACTGAACAGGGAGATTATTGTAACACTTTACAGCAATCTATTACAACTAATTCCTTCCAATTTAAAGCCAAGTAAGGCAGCTGATGGTGTCTAAAAAAGTATCAGGCAATGAATAAACTCTAATGGCAATTCTGGTCACTGCTGCACAGGTCTTGAAGGCAAAGCAAATGCTTTCCTCCCGCACAATCAGTCCTTGTTAATGGCAAGGCAGAGATCTCTCAGAATTCAAACACTCGCTGTGCCGGCATCCTATAACATTTGGCACCAGAGCTCTAACTTTGTTATTTCCCCGAGGAGCAACAATTTTCTTTGTGCAACAGCAAGGCAGTGTGTCTTTCCAAACCCGCCTTACAGCCAAGTTTTACACTTTGGTGAAAGAGGCCCATTGAGCGTGCCTGCCAACATGGAGACCACGCTCAGGCAGCGTCCCAGGGAAGCAGGGGCAGAGAGAGAGGGCTCCTTGTCAAACTGCACTCACCTGCGAGAGCCCAGGGTGACATGTTAACACTTGGGATTATTAAAAGGTGTGTTGGCCAAATTAAATGAATAATGATTATGAAGCTTTAAATAAAGCAGTTATGAAAGTAACAGGGCCCCGCTCTTCTTTTTCTCGGACAAAAGCTTACTTCACTGAGCCCTGTGCAGTAATGCCTGCTGGGCAGAGAAAGCTGGGACTGACTCCTGCAATTAGCAGTTACACAGAGATCCAATCTTCAGCTGCTCAAAACGCTGCTGCAACAGACCTACACCTGAGACACCACCTGAAGATCTGCCACGTTGTCTCAACATGTTTACGCACAACTTTCTCTACAGTTCTTGCAAAATACTACCCAAAACTTTTGGCTATGCTTCATGAAAAAACTGAGGTATTTGCTTTTCAATTTTTAGGAGGCCACAAACAGTTTTAGCATAACCAGAAGATGCTACATGGTATTTTCCACGTACTTTCCAACGGACACACAAACAGCCAAGCCTGTTCAAGTTCATGATATAACATAGACACATATTCAACATATACCAGACCTAAAATTTTGCATGATGGTGTATTTGAACACCTCCAGCTGACATCAGACAGTGCTACAATTTCATCTAGGGACTGACAGTAGCAAGTGCATTTGATAAACTTGTTTCGTTGGTTTAGCTTTTTTGTTGTGCTAATACTGACCTTTTCAATTGCCAGCAAACAGCATGATTACTTCTTGAAGCATCTTGCCTAGATACCAAAATAAGGTCAAAGTTTATAAATGTAAACATTTAAGTGCAAGTTTCAAGACCCCCTGTAATCAATGTTCTTTTTGCAGAAACAGTTCAGTGGCAGTACTAGCTAATTCCTAGGTAAAACAACCATAAATCTCTGTTCACGCTGCAAACTGAACATCTGGGTAACACAATGCTCGCTAGAGAACACGACTTCTGAGATTGATGAGAAAAAAAAAAATAGTTTTTCCAGGAAAAAATTGTGGGCAACACAATTTTTTGCTGCTTCCCTCTTCACAGCACAGAAACCTGCCTCATTCTCACTGTTGGTCTCTCCTGTAGCCAGGTATCCTGACTTTTGATTCTACATTCTCACATGCAGCCACAAAGCACAGATGTACTTCCAGCACATGACTGCAGATGAGTCCAGAAACAGGACTGCCTTGCAAAAAGACAAACCAATCTCACAACCAGTCAAAGCTCAGGACAAGTTTTGCAACAAGAACAAGAGGCGAAGAGCAGAGGAAGGCAACTGGAAACATACTCGGCATCCCCTGAGCAGTGTGGGGAGATGGACATGAGTGGAAGCAATCTGCAGTGACGCAGGAGGCACATGGTGTGCTGGGGGAAGGAGAGGCACTCTGCCCTGCTCCTCTGCTCGCTCCCAAAGGGACCAAGGGCAAACCCAGTCTAGCCAGCAGACCAAGAGTTACCCATCCTGTTTGGTCTAGTGCTTAAAATGTTTAATCAGATGCAAAAGAGAAAACAGCAGTATTAGGCGACACGATTTACAATTTTTTTTAACTGTGAGGTGTCAATAGCTGAAAGAGCAGAAGTCTGAGGCGTGCCACCAGGGAACCCTGAAGTAAAAACTGGTAAAAAGATCTCCAGCTGAAAATATACAGTCCTCCTACACTTCAACATGCAATGCAAAACATGACATATCAACGGTTTCTTTGGTCTGCCTCATACAAGAATAACAGGTCTAAGGTGATTATTTGTAGCCTATCAATTAACATGTTCTCATTCATCCTCCCAATAACAGCTGGAAGCCAACAGTTACCACTTGTCACAGATGAACCAGAATACCATGACCCTCTGAACCATGAAGCCAGCTCAAGGTCAGACACACCTTAAAAACTTTTATATGCTGCCATAAGATTTGTGGCCAAGAACAAACTGGATCGTGTAGCTCATAAAATTACACCAGTTGTCTGCCTACATATCAGTAAATAACAAGAATAAACAATTTTATTAATAACTTCTGCCAACCTACCCAGAGTGCTTAGCAGGAGAGGGCTTGTTGGGGATTTTTGCAGGGGGTATGGAAATACTTCTGCCTGATGTATCCCTTTATGTCGGGAGATAATATCAGCATTGTCTGCAGAGCTTCGTTTCTGTCCACTATGCAAATCACAGCCAGTTGTGATTTGAATAAACTGAAAACTCTTTATTGCAATTATTGTACCACTTCAGGCATTTAAGTCATACTTCTGCTTTCAGACTTAGCCCGCTTATTTAAAAAAAAGGGGGGGGGGGGCAGGTTAAGGCCACAGTGTTTAGCTGATCGAGTTAAAAACATGAGGAGTTGCTTCTACAGAACAGGTTTGCTCCTCTTTGCAGCTGTATGCAGCAGACTCTCCTGGGGAGAGCTCAAGCAATAGGCTAGGGCTGCCTCACCCGCCCCATTGATCACAGCCAGGCTGGGACACAAGGCAGCAACCCAGAAAACTGAAGTTGACTCAGTTTTGGTTAAGATGAATGATGCGTGCACAAACACAAAATCAGTTGCTGACAGCGTTCCAACACTTGGCCTCACCCTTGCTTCACAATTTTAACAACGAGCCAGCATTTTGGTGAGTAACTGGGAACTTTACAAAACTGCTGAGACTTCCTGCAATGGCTACAGGCAATATTATCTGTGGATGCTGTGGAAAGACGTATGTCATCTTGGATGAAGAGCAGCATGCAGACAAATGCAAGCAGATTCAGGTAGTCAAGAAGTCTTGATTTCTTATTCCAGACCTGCCACCAGTCCTTTGCGAGGCCTCAGGCACACCCTTCTGCAGCAGTTTCCTCATCAGATGTGGCATCATACCGATGAACATTTACAAGGCATTACACCTGCACTAAGGTCAGAGAAAAGCAGGAGTCTTAATTTGGCCACAGGGTTTACCGCAAGCTTTGACTGCAGCAAAGCAAAGCCTTACTGCTCTTGCAGTCTCCGAAGTATTTGCTCTGCTACTGCTGGTATTACACACTCTGTCAAAAGGAAAGGAATGAAAAATAAAAGAAAAAAAAATTCAATCGGATCATGACCTGTCATTTTACCACATTTCTAGCATTAATTATAAAGTGGCTTACTCTAACCTAATCCAATCTAAACCAATTTGATGGCAAAAAAAAAAAAAAAAGAGAGACATTGCAAACTCATGCTACAACCCAACCTCAGCAAAATATCACGGGCCAAAGAAGAGGCACCTCCTTCACCTGAGGGCTCTCTTCCTTCCAAAGGTCAAAGGCTTACAACAAAAACAAGTGTGGGGCTTTTCAAAACAGGTTGCACCCCTGTTTTCTAGTCAAGTGGCAATCTGTAGTATGCAACAGAGCAACCGAAATAACAAAAATTACTTTTGTGATAATCTCTGCATTTATCTTCTTTTTCCAAATCACATAATATGGCTTTACCCTAAAGGGACTACACCTGAAATGAATATAAATGTTACTCCTCATTGGCCTATTACATCATAACTGTAGGGGGGTAAAAGTTAGTGATAAAAATTAACTTCTACTTACAGTTGCTTGGAAATTTCACTGTATTAACCAAAATTGCTTTTCAGCCAGCCCACATTCTCTACCTTAGTAAGCTGCCTCCTATCAGAACAGCACTGTGGAAACGAATCAAGTTAAACCTCTCGTATCTGTCAGTGTCTTCCAGCCCCAGCTTTCTGCAATGGATATTCACTCCAGAGGTAACCGGGTGCATCTCAAACAGCTGTTTGAAAACACACACTCACAGCTTCTGATGGCATTCCTTAACGCATGTCTGTAGAGCACGATCCAACAGCCATGGGGTGTCCAGCTGATGTTCTTACCCCATGTCACCACAGGCAGCACACCACACAGGGCCTCACAATACAAACCTAAACCAAGGAAATTGGGTGTTGACCACAGCTCCCATGCACAACAGCATTTTCTGAGTGAACATGCAATACAACAGATTTGGGGGTTTTTTTAGTTAAATGCCACTGTTCTAGAATGGAGTAATAAAACTTCTTGCAGGTAATGCTGGCAGGCTAACAGAGAAAATGCATGTGAGAAATTAGAGGATCCCAGCACAACGTAAGCAAGAAGCAACTAATGATACCAATGTTAGCACTGAAGGACACACGGTTGAGATTTTCTCCAGGAGCCAATTTCACTCGTACCTAATGGTATCCACATGCCTAAGTATCATAGACTCATCAAAATTACAAGTGCTAACAAACATTCAAGTGGAATTTAACTAAAAAGCACCAAATGCCCTCTGGATGGTGCCAGAGATCTTCAGTCCTTATTGAAGTTCTTGAAAACTGTGGGTAGTTGGCACCCACAAATACTGGATTCCACATATGTACCCCAAAATCCCAAAGCCCAGCTTTGGGGCAGTCTTCGCTTTCAATTTCATAACTTTACTGCCCAGCGTGACATTTCAACAGCAAATCATCTGGAGGCAACAGATGAAAGAAGAAAATACATAATTTGGTTTTCACATGTAATGTCAGTTCATCCCTGTCAATAAAAACAGCAGAAATGCTTTTGTGTCTTGAGTAACCACTGACCTTTAAAAGAAAGTAGTCACTGAAAATTAAAGTCTTTTCATTTCGGAAGACAGAAAATTCCTGAAAAAGTAAAAATCTGTCTGCTGGAGGACATGCCATCACAAACGGATATATAATGCCACAGGCCTCATCATCAGCAAATGCAAATTAATTTCAGCACTAGACAAACTATACAAATCATCAGAGCAATTATTTATGCAAAGCTGCGAGGCTGCTGAACGTACACCAAGGACGATCTGCTGAGCTGGCTTTAGCCACCGCATGAATTTAAAACAGACATGAACCATCAGCAAAACCCACCACACACAGCAAGCCTGCTCCTGTTTAGAGGAGCAGGAGACAGCTTTATACAGCGCTCTGGCTGCATACAACACTGGCTTCACTGCAACGCACACCTATACAACAACAAACAGCTTTCTTAAAACGATGTAGCCTAGTACAATGACATATGTTAATTAGAGCTGTGATTGAGCTGGGAGCAGAAATATGAATAACCATATCAAGTGCCATAAAGAAAACCTGAACGTATTTGGAGTGGAGACATTTCCTGATTAGATTCTTTCCATCTGGTAAAAACACAGACATTGTCTTACGCCTTTCCACACAGTGGAATAACAAAACCAAACTCCAGACGCTACTGCTAAGAGTTGAAGTATGTATCTGCTCAACTATTGTTTGCAGACATGGACAGAAAATGGATCTTCCAGCACAAACCAAGCCTGATGCTTTGAAGATAACCGTAATTCTTAATATGAAACAGAAGTTGAAAATGTTAAATTTAATTCCATGACAATTCTGGATAAAATTTCTTAAATGTTTTCCATGCTTTTCAATTTAAAGACATCAAAAATGTTACTCTGTCAATCTAATACATTATTTATTCCTGTGTATTTACTAGGTGCCATATATTCAGACTACATTGTAACTAACGGCATAGAATGAAGGATGACGATGCCAGGAGGGTGGCAACGCACTAGTGCCTCTTCTCTCCAGTTATTAAAAAAACTACACTGAGTTTTCACACATGCCAGGTGTGCTAGTCTCAGCAAATCAGCATTTTCCAATGTCAACCGCTCTGTTAAAATAAACAACAAATAAATCGATCAATAGATCTTCTACACTGACTGTTCAGTCTATCTGTGAAATTCCTTACAGGAGATACTGGCTGAGGCAGGCTGTGGCTGATTTTATTACCTTTGAAAACCACAGGCAGTTACCAGCAAGAATTACTGGTTTCAAGAACTCACTCAATTTGCCAACAACTGTTAGGAAACTTCCCTGTAGAAGACTCTGACCCCCGGAAGGCAGAAGCAAGGCTTTTGAGAGGCACCTTTCTAGTTGTCCATGACAGTAACTTGTCTGATGCTTTATCCCTTAACACCCCTAACTTTGTGTGCCACTTCTGGTCCAAGCTTTCCCCAGCAAGAGCAGAACAAATGTGCCAGGTTCAGCGGCCCCACTGACATGCTCCTTTGTGGCATCTGTGCAGCACTAAGAGAAAACAGGAACTGGCTCAGCCATGGCCATGCCCTGGTCGAGGGTTGCTATGAGCACCCAGCTCCTCACACAAACCCTCAACAGGAAGCGTTACAGCAGCAACAGTGCAGCACACGCGCTGCCAGGATTTACAGGGGAACAGAAAAAAAAAAGAGCAGTTAGAGGACAAGGAACAGAGATAACATCCAGGCAGCAATTAGGAAAATAGAGGAAATGGTAGAGATAGAAGAAAATGACATAAGATAGTAAGTTTAAAAGTGGGAAGCTGAAAAAGATTCTTACAGGAAGCACAGATGTGAGCTCATCTTCTTGAGCACCTACCTGTTTTGTAGCAGCTGGCAGAGTGTAGCAAAGTACCAAACACTAACATCATCTCCATGCACTCCAGCAAAAATAGAATCTTCCTGTTTCCAAAAGCTTAAGCTCTGCCCTGAAATATCCTCTGCTGTTTGCTTTTCTGCTCGTCTCCTTCCATCAATCATTTCAAGTGCTAGAAAACACGTAGTCCTAGCTGTTTCCAACACAGTTTTCATTAAAGATATCTCTGTTACCTTATCCAAAGGATTGGAATTTCAAAATCTGCAGTTGTGTGACACCTCTAAAATTCTCTTTTAAAAAAAAGACCTATATACACGTAGCATTCAATAACCTATATTGCTGCTTGCTTTGTCATAAACTTCTTCAGGGAATCCTCTGCGTAACATTTACAATTCCTTTGCACAAGACTTTCAGCCATGCATGAATTACATTTGCAGTGAAAAATTTTATGAGAAAACCATCCTTTTCTCAACAAGCAGGTGAAACAGCAATGTTCCAGCAGAGAACAGCTCCCCTACACCCAATAAATGCGAGTAAACGACAAAGGAGGAGTTTTAATTGTTCATCATTTGTTACCTAAGTAGCAGCATAGAAGGCTCCTATTACACCAACCCGCATAGTGTGAAACAGAGATTTTAGGCAGGTAAGCAATGTTGGAAATATTTCCAATCAGCATAGTAAGAAGCCAGTAGTACATCCTAATTTGGGGCTCTCAACCACCACCTTACATACAAGCTTGTTGCAACTGAGTAATCAATACCGACACAACAACAGCCCGTAACAACACACCGACACAGAAACAGCTTGCAATGCTCAGAGCACGCGTGCAGGAGAGGACAAGTTAAACCAGCAGGTGTGCAGGAGATGCAGCCTCTTTACCTTGGATGACACTAGCAAAACTTCTCAGATGTGCCATAAACATACCTAGAATATTTGGGCAGAAAAAAGCAAATGTATTTAATCTATTTTTAAAGCTTCTGTCTCTCCACTCCAGACAAGCACAACAGACACAGTTTTACATCCTGTTTTGCCTGCAGCACGTGCTCCAAGAACACCGCCCTGCCTCAGAGGCTATCCCCGCATAGCTGCTGCTGATTGATGTCACAGTCAGCCGCCTCCTGACACCGATCGAGTGTGGTATCAGGCACACGCTGCTGTAGCTCACAAGTAGCAGCATCTGCAGCCCATCCAACAGTGGCTGGCGGTTGGGCTCATTCAGAGCTCATTAGCATGGTCTGTCCAAGGCAGGTCCACGTGGGTGGAATACTGATGGGCTCTCCACCACTCTCCTGCACTGCTGAGTTTTGTAATTATATTATTTTGACAGTGCTGGGTTTTTTTGAGACACTGCAAGTGAGCCAGTATTCATTATTGCGATATCACGAGATGACTGACGTATCACATCCCAAGCACGCCTGCAGCAAGATGGCCGAACACAGACCAAGCCACCACATCAGGAATCCCCAGAGAAGGAAGAGCCGTGTGCCTCTGTCCACAGAAACCCATCTGACATAATCTTGAAATAAAACCTACCAGAAGTTTCTCCTTGAGAGAGTCCACACCAGGCCTCTTGCTCTCCAAAGAAACAGAACAGGCATTTCTGTTTGTAAACGCTCTGTTCCTTTGCCTCCTGAAGGCTTTGAAATCACATATACGCTTATTTATTCCATGCAGGCATGTGAACCTTTGCACTTGGGTGTTGCAGGAAAGATTTATCCTTGAAGTAAAAATCAATCACATTAACAGAGCGACTTTCCAAACTCCTGGAGGTTCACTCCAAAGAGAGCACTAATTCTTTTTTAACTTCAAATGAGTTAGATAAAGCATCTGCTCCGGGCTTTGTTTGTAGGAATTAAATGTTTATGTGAGAACCCTGAGAATTTTATGTGACAGCATTTAAAAGAAAAATAACGTTTCCAACCAATTTTTCTTTGAATTAGTATTCAAAAATCACAGTATTTCTCAGGGGCTGGCATTGTAGCAACAGTTGCAGAGCTCCCAAACTTCTTCTCTTTCAAACTAAGAAAATTTGGCAAACCAATCAAACCTTATGAGATATTAAACCAAAAAAGATAGATGGCAACAGGAACAGTTTGACAAGCTGATGAATAATCAAGAAAACTAAAGGAAGAATATCACAGCAGAAAATGTTACAAAAGTAATTTATTCTCTCACAGAGTAGTAGGCCTCTGAGATAGAACTCCATTTTTAAACGGCTTGCCATCCCTGCAGTTCATGGGTTGGTTTAACTATCACAGTTAGGCAACAAAATGCTGCAGTTTCTAACATGACTCTGCATTTCCGCCAGCAGCGAACAGCAACATGTACCTGTCAATGTCTGTAAATCAATCTGCTGGGAGACAAGGACTGCCGGATGAATCAAAGTTCCTACTAAACACTAGAGAGTAAGGGTGACAGAGCTCCGAGGAGAATCTGATAGAAAACATAAACCACACAAAGCACAACCTTCAGCAGGCAACAATAAGTTCTTAGAAGAGTCTTGCAGCTGAGTTACGAATAAACCCCAAAAAGCTTGAATAAAAAGAAAGCAGCTTGCCTCTGATGATAGCTTCATGAAAGTCCTAGGGCCAATTATATATGCTAAAACAGCAAAATAATGGCTTGGAAGAGGCAATTGCTAGAGAATTCAGATGCAGGGAGGAAGAGGGGGAAAAAGAAACACCATAAGGAATGGACACATGCAGAAAGCTACAGCTAAGCCTTTCTTCTGGAACACATTGCAGTCTGCCGAAGTTGAACTGATATTTACACACAAACCTGCCTTCAAACCAGAAACACATCCCTTCTCCTCACTTGCTTTGTTTACTTCGCCTTTTTTACAATGTGGACCGATCATTACGTGTATCACAAAAGCCTCTGGACACCCCCACTGTGAGTGGGGCCTCTCTGGACAGAACATATAGTAAAATAACATTACTGCTTCAAAGAAAACTTACAAGATCCAGAAAGACAAAAGACTAAATGCAGAAAGAAACAGACACGGAGGCCAGCAAAGGCCACAAAAAAAGGTCAGCAAGAGTAAAACTTATGACTCCTGAATCCCTGTATCCACTACTACCCCTGCAGAGTCAAGAGGTCTCCCAGCATCATCTGATCCTTTCTCCCACACCCAGTAATAAAGTGTAACATTCTCTGAACTCAGGAGGAGACACGGGACAATGAGGGAAGCTACTCTTGCTTTGTGCAGAGTAAGGCATCGGTATATAGTCTCCACCACAAGGCTGAAGTGTAAAGTTCACTTCTCTACAGGAATCAAGCAGAAAGATCACTCTATATTTAATTTGACGCAAGCAAAGTTACTGCAGAGGCACTGGACAACTTCACTAGAGAGCCTGAATCGCAACTTGTAACACCAATTTGAAATTCTTGCTAGATCTCAGAAATTCAAGGTTTAGTCAATTATCCGTACTTTAGTAATTAAAAAAAAAAAAAAATCAGGCTATAAATCAGTTTGAAATTATAAAAATAGAGAGTCTTCACATAGTATTAATTTACCCATGTTCGGCTACTTATTACAAATAGCGATTGATTCAGTCTATGTATTCTTATCCTGAGACAAAACATTCTAAATATGGTTTAAAAGACTATAGAAGACACTGCCAACTGTAAGGCGGCAGCATGAACCATTAAAATAGTGAATAAATCATGCATACAGTAGTAGTTTCTGAAAAACTGCCAGATGACAAAGATAAACTAACCAGGTCAGCACCTCACTTGCTATGTCATCTTGTATTTCTCCAATTTTACTACAGGACTTAATTTGGTGCATAAAATAACGTGCTTGTCTAACTGCAAGCACATTTGACATTCTAAGAGAAGGCTCTATATGTTACATTTTGCTATCGTATCTGCCCTTTCAATTTTTTTCCAGCTAGAAAGATGCCAACAGGCAACAGAAAATACAAGACCATAAAAAATAAACGAGAGTTGCTTTGTGCATCAGTTCCTGTGTGGTTTTAACTGGCATTGCACCCCTACAGCCAAGGCGGCACTTCTGATTAGTCATTACTTCAGCTGAGGTTAGCAACTTCTGCCATGTATCACGTATCCTCAGCCGTAACATGTTCCAAGCACTCCTTACAAAGAGGATATTCAATCTCTTCTTCATGACTACACACCCTGTCTGGTACTGAGAAGCAACTCAGATGTACAGGGAAAACACTTCTCGAGTTCTCTTAAAAGTGGAGGAAAAAAGGAGGATCAATTATTTCTTTGACAAAGAGTTTTTTAATACAGCCTTTTAAAAAAAAGTTATCACCTTGCTGATGCACAGCATTGCTGGTGTGTATTAGGACCATCACTCTTCAGGAATAAAGGAACAACTCCACTTACAGACCTTCAAAGCAGAGGTTAGCAGTAGCCCCAAGAAGGAGGAATGATGAGACTGTTTTTCTGTTTGGCCTTCTGGGGTTTTGCTGTGCAAGAACACATACCATAAATTGAAAGACAAACCTGTTCTTTTGAGCTTCTACAATCCTAGATTTTAACCTGTATTTTAAGCAGAGACCTATCAATCCTTCCCGTCCAACAACTGGATGACGGGGGTGGCATGTGGACAGTCCACTGGTTCTGACTGTGAGCTGGGGAACATGGCTGGCAGAGGACAGGGACTAGAAGTCCTAGGGTCAGAAAGAGGGAGAGGAACAAGAGCCTCCGCTTGAGTTCCTACAATAAAAGTCAGAATATCCATTGGTTTTTCAGGACCATGCATGAATAAAACTACCAGACTCACTACAGCAGTCAGACTACAGATCCTTTCCACTCTGGATTTCTCCCCAACCTTCCTGCTTGCCCCCAGTAACCCTTCCTCTCCCATCCTTCTGCCGCCCACTTGTCTCCCAGCAGGAGGAACCCACTGCTTTGGGCTAAGGAAGGTACTGGCTGCACAGCTGCCCAGCTGGGGAGCAGCAGCAGTGGGGTATCTATGTTTAATAGCAAGACATTTAAGGGTACACTGTCCCTAGAGCAGGCTCATGCACATGAAGATACATTAGTTGTTACACAGACCAAGGTGTAACACTCCCTCTCTCAGCAGCGCTACCAAACTTAACTCTGGTTTTTCGGAGCTCGGAGAAAACCCTCAACATTGTTTTGCAACAATAAAAATAGATAATTTATTTTTAATATTTATTTATAATCTTTCAAGCAACATCCAGTCATGGCAGGAAGCTGCTTCTTACTTCCTGACAACTTACCTTCTCTAGCAGTGTCCTGTCAACAGCCCTGGAATGGAATTACTCATTACTATACTGCAGACTCATAATTCTTCACCTCTATCATCTGTTTTGCTGGCAACTTCTAGCAGATTCACAAGATTTCATTTTCCTCTGCAGAAACTGAACTGCTAATGCTCCAAACTCCTGATGACACATACATAAACGCTGGGGAGGGAGGGGGGGGGGGTAATATAGAAGTTGGCAAGAGATGGGCAGGATGGCACTCAGAAACTGAACTGCTAATGCTCCAAACTCCTGATGACACATACATAAACGCTGGGGAGGGAGGGGGGGTGGGTAATATAGAAGTTGGCAAGAGATGGGCAGGATGCCACTGACAACCTCAGTAACGAAGGAGACTGTAAATAAGTAACAAGATATCACACTTCTATGTTGTTAAAAAGGTCATCAGATTAACACTTGTTCTAGATAAAGACAGGCTACTTTCCAAATCTTTCTTTTATCGTGCCTTCTGTTCCGGCTATACAGAATTTGTGCCAAAGGACGTACTTTGTCACGTGGCAAACACAAAACAAAATCTATTTTGCAGTTTTTGTTACAATCACCAAGAAGAAAAGTTCCAAGAAAAAAACGAAAAGGTAGCAAGCAGACACCACTTCTCATCTAAAAGAGCAGGAAAATTTAAGAATGTTGCTTTAAAAAAATCCTGAAGACTTTGCACAGCTGTAACCTAAAATCAAATGTGACAAGAGCTTTTGGATGTGCTGTGGAAGACTAATCGCAACACTTCTGTTCAGAATCAAAGGGCTAGTTTGTCACCGCAGCACAACTCAGCACATGACCTATACTCTCCAGCTACCCGAGCCTGCCTGCACACAAATCTCACCTTGTTATCTGCTGAAGCTCTTTTTCCTCAAGATTCACCTTCCACAGATGTGCATTCTTCTATGCAACAAAACACAATATTCGCTGGGAGGCTAAAGCTGCTGCGTGAAAGTCCTGCATCCATCTTTCTATAGAGTAACTGGGATGGGCTGACACCCTTCTGCCTTTCAGGGAGAGCATTAACCCTCTGACTTTCACACTGCAAGCCATCTTCTCCCCCAGGCTTTTGAAGAGGCCATGGGCAATGTGCGCTTATACATGTATATATGTACATATACACGTGTTGATGTACATATGCATATCTGAGTAGGGCTGGCTGGTCTGTCCATAAGGGGAGCATAGGAGAAAAAAATTTACTCTAGGTGTATTTACTTATACCATATTTGATACAAGTGCATTTCATAGGCAGAGAGAAAAATCGCTAAATGATTTGCATTGGCAAAAGAACCCTAAACATTAGCTCAGAATGTCCAGGCATCTGCCATCATGTAAATGCCACACCATGGCACACTGCTTTAGGCAAGGGCAGAATTTGCAATGCCTCTTCGGCAACGCGAGTCAAAACTGAACTCGATTTTGAGTAAGGATGTTAAAGGAAACATCAACCTGTGCTTAGAAAACAAATGTCAAACTGGTGAAATGCTCCAGGAGACTGTGAATACAGTCAGTAACTACTGAGCACTACTGAGTATTTCAGGTCTTAAGCCAGGAGTTGAAAACTCAAAGGACAGAAGCTGGAGCAAACAAGCTTTAAGGTAAAATCTCAGCTCCTCCAGTTGGGAATTTTTCCACTAGCTTCAGAGTAGTTGAGAGTTCACATTGGACACCACATATTAAAAGACAGTGGAAAGTCTCATTGTAATTTAACTCTAACTGATCTTGAAAAGGTAGAAACTAGAACAATCAAGCAGCATGGTGTCCTTGAGTCCAGCTAATAGAAACAGTAGCTGCTGCACAGCGATGTGGATGAAGCACACACAGATTTATGCACAGACAGTATTTCACCTCAAGCCCAGACTTGACTTAAGTCACTTCTGTCTCCCCCTCGACTTTCCAACATGCCACACGCACAGACACATCCCACTAAGGCCGGCGTGGCAGAGGCCACAGAGCACTTAATAATTACTTCAGACTCTGTATTTCAGGGATGTTAGAGGTATCGGTTGCTATTGGAAGGAAGATAACTAGTCACCTAGCTCATGAATTGTTAGTACCATCCCACAGAGGTTCTTTCTATCTCAGAGCTGCTGATAACTGCTGCTACTGAATTAACTCCTGACTCTTCTTGGTTACTCTGCCGTTGTTCTTATCCCCAACTAGCTTTTCATTGAAAATTTACTCCTTTATTCCTGCATCAGGCTGATGTTGCTGTTGCTGCTGTTTCTGCTAGCCCAGGGCAGCTGCCTTTCAGTTGCTGCACTGTGGCATGGCTGCTTCCCCAGGCCCACACACACAGCCTGATCAGGGTAGCGGCAAACTGCTGCTTTGTTAATAAGTACAGACTGCAACCAATGCACAGTTAACTCTTCATCCGTTGTGCGAAGGAATTCTCTAACAAAATTCTTAAAATGGGCATAACCAGAATTTAGCCAGAAACCCTTTACAGATGTTTTAATTCTGTACAGCACTGATTTCCATTCTGTTTTCAATCGAGTATGAGCCAAATAGCTGCTCCCCAGAACTGCAGACAAATACCTGTTCACATGGTTGAGCCCGTTTCTCCAGGAACAGGGCACAACCACATCAGGCACTGCAGTGTCCTCACAGCATTTCTGTGTGGTAAGAAAAGAGCTTTTTAGCTAATTTAAACACATCTGGGTAATTCCTTAAGTGGTTAAATAAACTGCTAACACAAAAAGTATTACTCAGCAAGTCTGTTCAACTTTGCAGGAAGTTTTCTTCAGTAAGACTGAATTGTTTGGTCAACAGATTTCTGCACACAGAAGTTTAAGTTGCAGCTGAGTAATGCCTGTAGTGGTGTAGTCTTATAAACTCTATCACCAGTGAGGAAACATCTGTGTTCATGTTGTTTATTCAGCTAGCTTTAGAGCATGAGGGATAAGAGAAAAGCTTCTTCTCAAGGACTCAGAGCTCACAACGCAGCAGCTGGAATGGCCAAAGGTTTTTGGGTTTGTTTGGGTTTTTTTTTCCCTTTCACACAAAAGGACTACTTAAGGAGACTGGTATTCCTACAAGAAATATTGGGCTTGCCATACATTAGGTATGTTTAGAAGATCTCATATTTATGTTGATATGTGCAAACCAAAGGACTTCATAAATATCAGTGTTGAATACTTAAAAATAAAGTGCACAAGAGTGAAGCAGCACAAGCTTAAACTTATGGCA
Source organism: Buceros rhinoceros silvestris (assembly GCF_000710305.1). Classification (NCBI taxonomy): domain Eukaryota; kingdom Metazoa; phylum Chordata; class Aves; order Bucerotiformes; family Bucerotidae; genus Buceros; species Buceros rhinoceros. The sequence continues at coordinate 18,358 of NW_010424742.1, forward strand.
AGTGAATGCCAGGCTGTGGGAAACGTCACCTTCCCTTGAGTACCTCCAGGCTGAGCACAGGTTTTAGGCCACAGATGTGTGCAGCTCATGCAAAAATTATCCTGATTACAGACGTAGCAGAAAGAAGATAAAATGGGTTCCCTCCCACCAACTGCTCTGAAACAGAAGCAGCTGCTGCAAGGCAAGCCAGGCACAACCCCAGCCTGTAGCACTAGTAACAAAAATTTAACTGGCAAGCAGTTACCACCCCTGTCTGGATCTGGACCATCCATCCCACCAAACCAGGGTCTAGCAGACAGCTGAAGTAGGAAGGTCTCTTCTCTTGCAGCAGGAAAGATGTTAGCACAACCCACCTAGGTAAGTTAAGGGCTGGCAAGTGTTTTGCCACTATTTTTATTTTTGGCCCAAACAAATTCAACACTCTGAAACTGAAACAAACATGACAACCTGTCTGCTTCTGGGAGACTGCAAGGGGTTACCGTGGGCACATGCCTAACACACAGGAGTTGTATAAAACAGACACTTTTTGCACTGATATTGGAATAAGAATTTGTCACAGCAAAGTACATCTACACAGTCTCCTTAGTGATGTGTCATGGTTTAACCCCAGCCAGTACTAAGCACTATGCAGCCACTTGTTCGCTCCTCCACCCTGCAGTGGGATGTGGAGAACAATTGTAAGGGAAAAACAAAAATAAGTAAAACTCATGGGTTGAGAACAGTTTAATACCTAAAATAAAATAAAAATAGTAATGAAAACGAGGGAGAAAATGAAACCCAGGAAAAAACAAGTGATGTACAATGCAATTGCTCATCACACGCTGACCAGTGCCCCAGCAGTAAGGCACCCTCTCCATCCTACTCCTCCCCCCGCAGCCAACTCCCCCAGTTTATACACTGAGCACGACAACCTACAGTATGGAACAAACCTTTGGCTAGTTCGGGTCAGCTATCATGGCCACACTCCCTCCCCGCTTCTTGTGCACCTGCTAACCGGCAGAGCACGGGAAACTGAAAAATCCTTGACTTAAGATAAGCACTGCTTAGCAACAACTCAAACATCAGTGTGTTATCAACAGCATTCTCAAACTAAATCCAAAAAACAGCACTGTACTAGCCACTACAAAGAAATCTATTCCAGCTGAAACCAGATCATCATGGTAATCCCTAACAAATATTGTGGCAAAAAAAAAAATTGAAATCTTATGCTTTTCTTCAAATACACCTTCCCTTCTGTACGCCCCAGTGAGTCACTTGCCAGGTTAGGAAGGCCCCTTAAACCCTCACAGTCCCTTGGCTGACCGGTCTACTCAGGATAGTTGCCTTCCCAAAAAAAAAAAATCAGAGAAGGATGTTTGGCAAACATCATCTTTCAGTGCAACTTCAATACACGTCTGTAGCCTGCCAGGAAGCAGTCCACACAAACGAGGTCCTCTATCCAGCGACTTAGTCCTTCTGTTTGACTAACGCGAGCAGCCAGCCAGCCCTGTATTTTCCTCCCCCATGAGAAGGCCACACAAAGAGCATCCTGTAAAGCTGAGAGCTGAATCTACATCCACTTGCTGCCACACAGCCCAAGACACAGCACCTTTCTTCTAGACCCGGAGGTTTTATTTTTCAAAGTTAAATTCATAGAATCATTTAGGTTAGAAAAGATCCTTAAGATCATTAAGGCCAACCATCAAAAAAACCTGTTAAACAACCGTTAAAGCTGACACACTGTACAAGCTGATCAGAATACACCACAGTCCTTCAACACAAATGTCTGTGGTTTAACCTAACGCTGACTGATCCCCGGTAGACCACAACATAAGGAGATAGACAAGTGACTCATAAGGATCAATACATTTGAATTAAATTCTAACACGGGTAATGCACTTGAACACAAAGCAGGCATTTTAAACCCATTCTGAAACCTCACCCAGTCCTTTCAAAGCTGGCCCAAAGAAGTCCACCAGTAAACACTTACTGAAGCATATGACTTCTTAAAAGCCTTCTGAGGGCAGCAGAGGTAAAACATAACACAACATAGATGGATTTAACACACCTTCCATCAACATAAAACTTCCAGCATTAATACTGCACAACTTAAAAAGGTCAGTAGAATACTAAGGGCCTTTTGAAAAAGTAAAACAAAAACAAAAACCTGAATTGTAAGTTTCAGCACTCCTAATAACACTAAAAATGGTCAGCGATCGTTAAGTAATTCCACTGCTGCCAACAGAAACATGCAGAAACTCAAGTTTTACCTGTGCAGCCGCATCAATCTCTCCTGCCCCAGATAATCTTCATTCAGAACACAGAATAGGAATGAAAAGTTAAAAGAACATTGTATATTGTTTTGATTTTAAGATTATGTTTAACAGGAATAATCATATCAGATTTAGATCAGTTTTAGGTTTTACAGAACCAGTATTTATAAAACCCACTTAAAGAAGCGTTGCTAACTTATTTCCTTCTATCTTTTTTTTTTTAATATCATGGAACACTTTAAGGCTACAGAACCTTTATTTTAAGACCTTTACAGTTTAAAAACTTAAATGAATATACAACAGCTACATAAAAAGCCCTAAGAAAATCATGTCCGTAAGACTACTCTTGCCTAATTTTACATCCCACTCTGACTCCAGCTCCCAGTGAAGGCACTCAGTGGTTCTGAAGAGCTACAGGTTGTTCTCTGCATACAGGTCGTCATGCTACAGCAAACGTGAATACACTGAAAAAAGTAAAATTTACTTGGCAGAGGTATTTCAAAATTTGTCCTGTCCAATAATCTCTCACGTCATGCTTACACAGGATAATGATCAAAGTCTAAAAACTAACACTAAACGTGAAGATTTTTGACAGTGGCTGGTTGCTAAAAGATCACAAACCTGATAAAGTGTTGACTTGCCAAGACCTAGGCTCATTTAAACTGGATACTGCAAAGCAAGATATTTCAAAACAAGACAGCCTGGAAAATCCTACACGAATCACCCAAACAGGCAACTCTTGGTTATGTTAATTGGCACTGAGACTCACAAATATTTGGCCACTACGTAATACAGGTACGCATGCACGCCTCTGTTCATAGAGGAATTGCAAAATTGAGCCTTGAATGCATTTCACCCTAGTGAACGGGCAGGGGGAGGAAACCCAAAAACCATCAAACCACCAACTCTCTACTAAAGAGACAACTCATCCTCCTATAGCATCTCTACATTGCTACCAAACTACCATCCTAACCACAGGAGGATACATTTTGCTGTCTGCAGGCAACACCAAACAGGCAGATGCTGCAGAAGTCATTATTTTAAGCAAACAGGAAACAGTCTTTCAAACTGGACAACTACAAGTTATGAAGAAAACGGCTTACCAACAACAGCAAGGAAAACAAAAGCACCCCAGTGTATCCAAAGGAAAAAAGTGTTCCATAACAGAGTTACTATTTACCAAGTGTCTAACAGAGACCTGAAGTACTTTCCAATTTCCTTAATCCACCTCCTGAGCAACTGTGCTACCCACATAGTCCCAGCTGAGCTACTGAAGTGAAAGCCTTAACTCCCAGCAACTTCAGACTACAGTTTGAACCAGCCACTGAGAAAACCTCCAGAAACAGGAGTGAATTGTTCAAGAGGGAAGAAGTTAATACACAAGACTATTTTAAAACTAACAACTAAACACAAATATTTACTAACCAGCAAAACAAACAGCACCTTGCTCATTAACCACCAACGGCTTCAAAGCAGTGCAGAGGTTTGTCTTGGTGGCAGCCTTCAGATCAAAGCCTGGCTAGGTCTGGTAACTAAATGGGAAACGCAACCCAGGAGTTGAATCCAGGACAGGATGAAATTCTAGGGCTTCCTTTCACTTAGCCCTTCCGAGGGACAGACACTCCTCAAAGAGCATCTAGAGCTTAGTACAGGACTGCTCAACACTCACAACAAAAGTACAGTGGCACTTCAAAATCAACAAAATGCTCCATCAGTTGTTGAGATGTCCACATTGTCCAAATACGGAGGAGTCCCTGAAGAATGACCTGCGAGACCCGTATTTTCCTCTGCAATTACATTCATTCATGGGTCCCTGATATAAGAATTACCGCAAATTTACATCAGCACAACTAGAAAGTGAAAATCACCTGAAGGACTTTAGAGAATGAAATATCCTATTGGTGACATTCTGACAGCATAAGATCATTGTTCAGTCTGACAGACGGTACTAAAATGGACAAAACCCGAACTACCTTAAATAATTCTGTCAAACTTGTCTGAACTAGAGTAAAGCACTTTTTACTTACATATTTGGCTGTAAAGGCAAACAAATTATATAACCTAAATTTCATATAAAATACCTTTACATCAAATTCTACCATACGGACTATGCTTTAACCCACAGATCCCACAGCAAGTGCAGAACCAAAGTCGCAGGCTATATGAATCTACCTAAAATGCCAGATAAAACTTGTTCTTTCTCTGCATCAGCTTCCTCTTAAAATCAGCACCCATCAAGAAATTCGCTTCTGGAAAATTCCTGTGTTCTGAAAGCATGAAAAACGCAGTCAGGTTTATCCGATTTTTGAACTGGTTGTGCTTCCAGAGGTCTCACAGAGCTTTACAGCTGACCTCTAGCTTTCCGTTCTTCCCCAGACAGAAACCTGGTTAAAACCTGCATTCTCCTGCCCATTTCACGAAGCATTTGGCTGAAGCTATAAGCAAGGGGAACAAGCATCCCAAAACCTGCACTCCAGATGTCTGGTGCAGCTTCACACAAGGACAGCAGGCAATGGCCAGTGCTCTGTGCTTTTCTTAGATACCTAGGGGTGAGAAAAATCAAATTCTAAAGAAGCCAAACAGAAAAATTGTGTATTTTATAAGTGGGGTTAGAGGGTGAGAAATCCCTGTTTAGGCTATCTGGAAAATGAGCACGTTTGAAAAAAATTTTTTCTAATAAATAGTCATTAATCACTTGCAGTCACTTAGCACAGGAGGTTGTGCAGCAGCAGCCTGGCTAGTGTACGTGTTTAACGCTGAATTAGATTAGAAAGGCTCAGAGAAGTGTCATCACAGCTACAGTGCTACCTGCTAATGGAAACTTTCCTTTGGCTTCAGTATTATCAGGGCCTCACCAGGGCTTTTGGGAACAAGCCGACATCATTTGCTATGACGATACGGACACAGCAAAGTCACAGTACTAACTACAGTAACCCAGACAGCCACAAGCTCATTACACTGTTTAATCACTGTGCTGCTCTGAAGGACTATCACCTACCTTGACCGTATCTCTGTCAGTAGAAACACGAACACAGGGATGACAATCAGCCTGCAAGGCAGGCTGTGCGGAAATCTCCAGCTCCCTCCTACTGGGAGCCGCACAGCACATGGGCGCTGCCATGGACCGGCACACGACATGCCAGAAATACAGTCACAAACATCCCTATCCGTGCGCACAGAGCTGAAAGAGCAGTATTCAGATGGTTTTGTGAGGATATTTCATAATCCTCCTCCCGCCACCCCCTACTCAGCAGCTCAGTCAGAGCCAACTACAGTTATAATTATCGCCATAATTATTATTTTAATAAGAACCAGTGACTTATCAAAATATTGCGCTGAAGACTTGCACATCTTTTCTTGTAAGACTGCCAAGAAACTAGTTCATCGCTGAGGTACTGCTCCACGCACACTGCTAGCAAACAGCACCTCCAAGTTTCTATTTATGCAACTGAGTGACTAAACTCAATTCAAGTGAATGCCAAAACATAAGCAATTTGAGGCAGAGTAGCTGTGCAAAGTGTTATTATTCTCCTGGTGTATACACACTAACAGCTTTGTTTACTACATTTACTCCTCTTCTGCTTGTTTGCTTCGGTTTACATACTGTAGGCCAAGCTGCTGAACTTAGATGCCACCTGAATCCATATTTACATATTCAAACTTCTGTGTCAGGCATCCATAGAAGGTTTTAAGTGCATAAGCAAGCCTGTCAATAGGCATCTAAGTCAATATAATTCAGCGTGTAGATTTATGTCCAGCTACCCAAACAGGGACTTCTGTAGGCAACAAGTTGCTATTTTTCACGAAAGTATTTTTTTTCTACAAAGTAATACTAGCTTGGTAATTTTTTCTTCACATCTGTTTAAGATGATCCCAATCCAGAACTCTGGTAATACTTCTTACAGCTAAGCCCAATTTTAATTTTCATAATTAGCAGAATGCCACCTAGCTAGTTACAGCTCCAGGTACACTGCTGGATTAAGGAAAAAGTTCCTCAGTTAAAAAGAGAACTAATGGCCCTGGCAGCTGTGAGGCTCCTCAAAGGTGGCCACTTGTCATCCCCCAAGTTTACAGACAGAACATGTGACACAAGGACTCTACTTGCCTCTATGACATCAGGTTCTATGTTTCTGAAGAACCAAAAATTTGCCATGGAAATGTCGTTTTTTAGGTTTGTCAGTTCATCTCCCAAGTACGGGTCAACAGGCCGGATACAGTTTCAGAGAATTCACTTCAGTCATACAGCCATGACCTCCTTTGCTTTTTCTTTCAAAGATGTTTTAACTGAACCACGTGTCCTCCCGAATCAGAGTGCAATTATAAAGAACAAAGCTAACTACAAACGAGCTGAGTTTTAAGAACAAAAAGAAGACCTCTAAGAACTTCAGAGAGCATGAAATCCAAAACTCACCATTAAGAAGTCAGCAAATGGCATAAACTCCTAAGAAAAACACTCAGACTCCACCAACGTGACTAAACCAAAAAGTACATCTGAAGGGCAAGCAAAGGCTGCAGTATGAAGTAAAAATGAGCGTCCGTGACTCATTCAACCAACCCAAGAACTGAAGTTTGCAGTGTCATTGAGCTTTGCAGAATGTTTCAAATAGGCATCCCACTTACTCTCTAATAATATAACAGAACAGAAACAGAGCAGTAGCTTGAAAACAAAATATATGTGGGGAGCCTTCAAGATCTGACCTCAGAGTCAACCATGCACTAGCATGAAATCTTTTCTAGTCAATTTTTTTTACTAAATTGATATTCATTTATTGTGAAGTTTAATTTCATTACCACAAAAAAGAAGCCAATTATAGACATACTATAAATAGTTCATCCCTTGAAGGAATCCTCTAATCATCTCTAAAAATAAGAAGTCACATGATTTACGTGACCTGCACTGACACTTCTGGTACTTAACATATAAGAAGGAACTCAGCAAGGTTACACCATATATAAATTAAGGCAACGTTACATGCTCCTCAACTTTTATAGACACACGACTGGAAAGTCTGGTCTCTTCACTTCTAGCTCATACTCAACCTCAGCAAAGCGTTCAGTCCTGTATCTGATATAAAGTTTGGGAGTAACTCCACAACAGGCATATGTCCAGAAGGCACTGAGACCATTTTCTGCTTCCAGGTGAAGCCTGGAAATCTTCTTTGCCTGCCTGAAAACAGCTGGGCAGTCAATTCATAATACTAGCCTCTTGCTGATTTCTTCCTTGATCCATCCACACTAATCAATCCTTTGACTCATCCTACCCTGAGGCTGCATAGTGCCAATCACAAGGAAATTCTGATCAGTGAGTGGAAATCACTGAAGGAGAGTTTCTCGAAGTCCTGTGCTAAACAGGTCCCTGACGGTAATACTGCAGAAGTTACGCTCGTGGCTCCTGTTAGTGCTAGCAGCTATACTTGCTATTCAGCCTGTGAGCTCTTCAAGGCAGGGACCTTTCCTCACGTGTCTGTAAAGCTTCTAGTGCCCAGATGGTGTCGTGAATAATTATTATATTTCCATATAGACCGTTATTGTGCATAATGTAAATTACTTTCACTGATCCAAGAGGAAATAATTTTCTCATTTTGAAATTAAGAGAGAGAGTAAAAATAATGATTACTTGTTTGACACTATTATTATAACAATAATTACACTTGTGGGTCCAGAATCCTCAGCTGGTCTTTAATGGAGCTAGGTCTACACATGGCAGCTGACAAGCTGGTCCCAGTCTCTGCTGAAGATCTCAAACTATTTCACAAGGACTAATTACTTCATACCCACACCACTTCCGTGGAAGATGGGAAGTTAATTAAGCACACTGGGGAAGAGAAATAGGAGACCTGTTGCACGAGGGAATGGATTCCTTCAGTGGCACGGCAGGTAGCCGAGCATCACCACCATGGCTCCCCTCCCTTGCCGGCACAGAGGAGTAGGCTTTTGTGGAGATTCAGTCCTCAAGTGAGCCGAATTTCCTTCTGGAGGCACTCGTGTCTCCCCCTTCATTAGAAGGTGTTAGGGAAGCCTAAACGCAATACTCCAGTGTTTGTGAGGTTCAGCCTGGCTTAAGTACTTAGAAGGGGACAGCCATAGTCACCAGCACCAAATGTGAAAGGGACAAATACAGCTGACATCTGCCAGGGCTGGGCTCCTCTGGAGGAAAAAACCAAAACAAAACACAATTATCAGACCAAAGGGGACTAAGTCTGGACAGCCAATAACTGAAAATCCCAAAACTGCATATCACTTTTAACTATGTGGCTCCAAAGGCTTTGCTACAGACATCAAGAGGTTACTGACAGGAGAAGGCAACCAGGACTCCGACTTTCCCCGCTCCCACTGAGCACTCTCCTGTTCAACATATACTCCGTGGCACAGCATCAAAAGCCTAGCATTACTTAAAAACAAATGAAGAGGGACTGAGGTTCACAAGTCAAAAAAATCAGACCTGAACACTTGGAAATGCTAATTCTCATAAACTGCACTAAACACAAGCAGTTACACGTGCCACCACTCCTGCACCTTGTGAGTATCGGTGCAGCAGCGCTCCTGCATCTGCCCAAGTCAGACATCCCATCGGCCTAAATTAAAAGAAAAACTACAGGACATTGCATCCCATTTAAAGAGTCACTGTAAAAGCTCTAGTGACATGCCAGACCTAATTTTAACACTGTGAGGAAAAATCAGGAAGTATTTGATTAAAATTAATCCTTGAGGTTATATAATTTGACTGTTCCTACAAATTAAGCTCACTTCATGCTTTCACTGTACTCCTGACCCTTCATCAAGCACTAGGAAGATGCTGTATCACACATCAAGGACTTTCAATGCTGAAAGGAAAAAATATTTGGAAAATATTTCTCAGTATAGCTGAGACACGTGGCAGGTAATGAGGGCCTTTTACACCAAAAAGTACCCAAATCTCAATAGCTGACAAGAAGTAAATGGGATTTGTACGTCCCCTGTACAACAGCTGGGCTTCTCTCGCTAAAAAATGAAAACGCTTCTTCTTCAAAGGGAACATCTGCAAAATCCCATCATACATTAAAGAATAAAAACCAACACAACAAAAATACACCATTGGTCTGAAAAAGACTTCCGATGGCATAACCAATTAGCACAGATCCATTTCATGTAATACCTTCCCACGTGCCCACAGAGAACATGCTTAACGAGGTAACTGCTGCAGGAGCCCATCAATCTAATCTGGTTCTAATATTCCTCTTAAATAATGCATACATTAGTTCTCTGTTACTGAAAAGATTTGTTTGTTTTATGAACATGTGCCTTGTTTAGTGCTAAGACTTCGTAAAATCATTATGCAGCTTCTAGCTGCAGATGTATTGTCTCCCCCCTTTCCCATTACAAAATGATTAGTTGTCTCCATTCTCCTTTTCAACTGCTATTAAAGCTGTACTGCAGCGTGATTAAGCTCCAGTTAACAAGCAAAACTGTACTTAACGGTCAAGTCAGTGCTACGGACCCGTTCTCTGAGAAACACATCATTTTTGGCCGCATCATAGCTCAGTGCCATTACTTTTATTCATGACCTAAAGTACCATAAATAAGCTGTTTCACTGAGACCAGCAGGTTTACTAAAATGAGTGAGGACCCAGTCTCCAGAGCTTGATTCACACTGGACTGAAGTTTAACATGTAAACAATTAGCTCGCATTAATCTCCCTTGCACCCTTCAGGTCTGGAAATTTTTCTGAAAACCTCTTTTCCCCTCATTTTTTGTGTTTGAAGAGGAAGCTGATGCTACAGGCCTATATCAACAAGCTACTTAAAGCAGTAGTTTAAATAAGTACCATGTGGTTGAGTCATCGTTTATGGAACCTATACATTCATCTATTTCAGCAAAAAGAATAAATTAGTGGTGAAACATATAAATTTTTTCTTAAAATATCTTCTGTTTTCTAGAGCTTAACACGTTATTTTACGCTTAAGTGCAATGCTGTAGAGTGAACTCCCAGTGATTATAGTGAGTCTTCCAGTGGTAGCCCAGTTCCCTGCCCAAGGCAGAAGCTCTCTCCTCCAATGCCCAGCCTGCCACCACCCCGGGACACAGCTACTTTGATGCAGGCGCTATTCTGAAACCTCTGCGCCCTCGCTTGTTCAGTACGTCCCGCACGGATAACGCCCTGATGCTCAGCAGAGGGTGGGTCCCAGCTGTGTCTGTTTCTGGCAAATGCACTGCGAATCCACCTGCAGAATCTACCCGTTACAAGGACAAATACTCTCCAAAAGACAACTCTCATTTCAGGTTTACTCTCCAAAAGAAAACTCTCATTTCCAAACCTGAAAAAAACCACCAAGATTCTACTTGATACGCAAGGTGAATTCTGCACTGTTTTTACTTTGGGGAAGCATTTAGAAAAGGAAGGGGGAAATTTTTGATGGATGGACTTCAGAAAAAGTGTAGTACAGTTTTCTTTGCTGTATGATTCCCCCTAGTTTTCTCCAGCATTACGGAGTCGCTGCTACTGATCACAGTTTTTATAACTGTTAGCATTGAGTAGAGTAGCAGCTGGATGCCTTTCCTAGTTTCAGCAACCAACAGGTATTAGAGAGTTTAGGTGCATGTTACAATAACTTTTGGCTTCCTGCATCTTTAAGCTGGTGGAGCTCAGCATGAAGCACCAGGGGGTGACAAAGAAGGAACAAGCAAGAAGAAATATAACCTGCTTAAGGACATTCAGCTGACCAACCCATGGAGAAGCAGTGGACCCAGACTCACTCTCCACATTCCCAGGAGAAGAAGAAATTTCACATTTCCCACTACAAAAATGAAAACAGGGAGAAGAAGCTCTAGTAATTCTCAGGACTGCCCTCCCTAGCATAACTTTCGCTTGGAGTCAAACAGATAATTGTTACCATCCCTAAACACACAACACTCTTTTCATTTTAGAGTTCTGAGTATTTTGAGCTATCATTAGTTACGTTTGGTTCTTTCGACAGCTTCGTGCTGAAAGAACCATGCCATTTCTTTAAAACGAATACACAAAATTTCAGACTAAAGAAATGCTTTGATCCCACACCAGCAGGCTGTATTTCACTCAGCTGACAACAGTAACAATGCACTGGCATTTTTACTCTACAGTAAAACAGGCACTAATGAAAACCCAGCAGTGCCACAAGGCACGAAGAAGCATCACATACCCACAGACACTGCCTCAACACCTAATTCCAAAGCAGAGGCCACAGCTGCGTAACGCGAGCACAACACTGCGATGCACAACTGCCTCTCACTGCAACGCTGGGCGTGAGCTGAGACCACGACAGATGCTCTGCTCTCACATCCCTCTCGCTACCAGCGGCCCTGAAGCAGGGATTCACATTCCTCCTTCCCTTTGGGCTCCCAACACACAACATCTACCAATGAACCCTTCCACCACTGTTAGCAGGCTGCTGTGGTATTTTCACAAAAAGCCATGGCACGCTTCTCAAAGATAAAGACGCTTACATAAAAACCCACCCATTCTCTGAAAGTAGCTTAATTCTTCAGTGCTTTCAATGCTTGTTTTGCTGAATGAATAAAGCTTGTGCAAAAGGTGCTGAACAGCTGCTAAAATCACACATGGTTGCAAGCGCTCTCTGAAATCACTGCTATCGATACGACTCATACTTCTTTAAAGATATCTCTAAGCTGGTTTAATTAAATATGGAACAACTGCAGGAAATTGCTTATGAGTAATGAAAGCTCCAGATGTAGCTGGCCAGGGGATCTAACACATAAATGTTTTCAGTTGCAAAGTAGCTCAATTCAAAACTGTTTCTTCCTGCCAAGCTGCTAATTCATATTCAATTACATACAGACAGGTACAGCAGCAACATTTTGTACTATGGTACGATGTTATTTCATTTTCCAAATGAAATTGTTTATTACACATATCTGACAGCATTTAATAAAAATCTAAATACCTCTTAAACACCTGGTTCACAGCATTATGTTTCTTTTCCAGACACAAACTACCAAATCCTCACTTAGGTCCAGCTCAGTAAAGTAAAATATGTACCACCATTTCGGTCTTGCACACAGGTCCGAGATGAAGAAAAAACAAGATAAATAAAACCACTGTAACCTCATATGGCAACTTCAAGACACAGGTTTGAGAAGCGCTGTGTTCTGCAAAATACCCAAAACCTGGTTTGCCTAACTGTTAGGTATAAAGGCTCTCATAAGGCCGTTAACAGCATATCCCTGTGTTAAAAGACCCCTCTAAGGGAAAAAAGCGATCAAGTACATTGCAGACATTTAGCAGCCTTTTGAGAACCTGCTCCTCAAAGATACATGCCACTCCATTAACAGACACATTAAAATTAATACTCTTTTTTGGTTAAAATGCAAGACTGAGAAATCTTTGAAAAAAATCTTTGGTGAGTCTCAGATGCGCTTAACCCAAAGACCTCTGAATATAATGGGACTACTGTATTCACACCAGCCAGCCTCGCCAACCGTTGCAAAACAATTTGACATACACAAACTATGAGAAACTTAGCTTCAGAAGGATAACAACTTTGCTTGGGCATTACATAAATTGCATTGTAACGTGGAAACAAAGCAAGAGGGGAAAAAAAAAAAAAATCTTCTTTCACACCAACTCTGTATTGTGCAATTCCATTACACACATTTTCCTCATGACCTGAGTCTGAAATCAAAACTGGGCCTGCCTCAGAGACAGGCCACATAGGCAAGGTTAAACAAGTCAACATTTGCATGTCCGGAGTGCCTGGGAACTTCACCTACCAATTCAAGCAAGCTGCCAGGCTCTTCAGGCAGAATTTGCACAAACCCAATTTCCCTATCACTTTTCCACCAAGCACATATTTTAATCAATAGATGGATGTTGAAGCGTGGGGTTTTGTGTCCTGACAAAGTAATTTTAAGGATGACAGCCACTTCCCGGTGTGCAAGTTAAGCAAAGACACAAGTACCATCAAGTCACCTCGAAGGAGTATCGCCAGATCACTTTTCGACAACGCACTTTGTCAAGCACACTGCCGCTCATCTTGAGCATTGTTGTGGGTTTTTTTAATACCAGCGTCAGACATGGTGGGACAGCCCAGTGTGATTCACACTAGTCCTTTAAATAACAAGGAGAAAATAGGTACACTCAGCACGTGTTTTAAAACACGTTTTCTATTTGGAACCCAGCACTCCGCATCTTTAGGTCTTTGATCAAATCTGTACGCACAAAGGCATGATTCATAACTGCCAGCATCAAAACAACCATATTCTACATCCACACATCGCCAGCACTGAAACAATTAGCTCTCAGCCCTGAACTCAGCATCAGTTCCAAAGCACCGGTCACAAAACCGGACTCTGTGCCAGGACGTTTGTAGGACAACTGCTAACAGTACTTGCTCTGACGCACTGCCCTGGAGCCCACGGAAGAGGATTACTTCCTAGAAAGCTCAGAGACGTAAGGAGTAGGGCTGGAACCCCAGATGCAGCCTTCCCCCTCCCAGGTACCAGCATCCCCCAACCTTTGATAACCCACACTAAAGAGACCAAGAAGAAAAGAAGGGAAAAAAAGCTGGAGAAGAATGAAAAACAAAATAAAAGACTAGACAGAGAGGAAAAGAGGCAGAGGGCAGAGTGCTGGAGGACAAATAGCAGAGCCTGAATAGTTACATTTATGCACGCAGCAAGTACCAAGATATGATTACATGTACTGACAAAAATTGAACTCAGTAAGCAAGAATGTTAATTTTTACATGTACAGCATGACCTGCACACATGGGATAGGTACGTACTACCTTGCAGAAACGTTGTCCCAAATGTTAGTGACGGAGCACTCATGTGCTTGGGACATGGTTCTCTACAGCCTTTCTGTGGACAAAACACCCACAAGTCATTTATGAGGGTAAGATCTCTGAGCCACAAGCTCTTGCTTTCTCTTTCAAAATGTAAACAAATACAGAAACAGACAAGAAATACATAACATACTCTAAAAGGCAACACTTAAGCCTACTGCAAAAAGAATTCAGTGAAAACCAAAGAAGCTTCTCTTGAGCTGAAGAACACTACATACCAGTGGTACACACCAACGCATATTTCTGAGGTTTGTATCAATTGATCAAGATCATTACTAACTTGCTTTTTCACGTACCTATTAGAAAATTCAGAAATGCAACTGGCAATAGGGACAGCTTTACAAGCCCTTAGGGTTCCAGGCCTGAATCATTTAAATGAAAACTGGGGAGTTTTCAGAAGAAAATGGTAAGAGATAGGGGAAGAGGACACAGTTCCAGTATCCTTGAGTTTTTAGCGGTTAATAAAATGATTGCATTAGATTTCATTGCCTGTCACCTACTGGGCCTGACAGAGCTGTGCAACAAAGAATAGCGCCTATACTGTTCTCAGGTGGAAAAAATAAAGTAGCAATAAAATAACCCCTCAGGAACGTGTCGGGCAGGCGGCTCTCCAGCGAACTTCGGGGATGCTGAAACGCCCGCTGCGGAGGGCGGGCAGTGCCCGGGGGTACAGCGGAGAAGAGTGGAGCCTCCTGATGCATTTTCTGCCGTAGCAGTCGCGACCCGAGCG
>NW_010424743.1:0-362 GCF_000710305.1 Buceros rhinoceros silvestris
GGCTCCGGCGCGCGGCGCTGAGGGCGGCACCACAGGCCTTGGCGAAGATGTCCCCGATGTTCTCCTGGAACCTGGCCGAGCACTCCATGTAGGACACGGCGTGAACCTGCCGGGCCATGGCCTCTCCCTGCGGGGAGCCGTGGGGTCAGACCCCCCTGGGGACCCCAGATGGTCCCACCAGCCCGTGCTGGGGGACATCCCCGGCACATTGGGGTGGTGGCACTTGCCTGCTGGTAGGAGATGGGCTCCAGGCGTCCGTCTTCCAGCTTGGCCAGCACCTCCCGGTCCTGCCGCAGGTCGGTCTTGCAGCCCACCAGCAGCACTGGGACCCCCTTGCAGCAGTGGTTCACCTCGGGGTACCA
>NW_010424743.1:552-950 GCF_000710305.1 Buceros rhinoceros silvestris
GGGGAGGACCCATGGGGTGGGAGAGGCCGCTTTACCTTCAAGAGGATGTTGTCATAACTGTTGGGGTTGGTGACATCAAAGCAGATGAGGACGACGCTGGCGTCTGAGTAGGACAGCGGGCGAAGCCTGTCATAGTCTTCCTGTCCTGCCAGGCGGAGAAGAGACCATTATGCACCAGTTCCCTACTGGGCTGGGTCCCCCCCAGGGCTGGGACCACATCTTGGGGCCAGAAAGGTGGCGCCACTGAGATGGTGGCACCATCCTCAGGGATCAGTGGCAGGGGTTAACCCCCATCTCCCATGAGGGGACACCACAGGCACGACCCCCAGGTGTGGGACACCCTGAAACCCACAGGCTGGGGTGCAGCGGGGGGTGGGGGGGTATGACTGCTTGCTCCG
>NW_010424744.1:0-1029 GCF_000710305.1 Buceros rhinoceros silvestris
TCAGCAGGCAGGCACTGACTGCTATGGCTGCACAGTTGCAACCAGCTCAGTGCCCACCACAGCTCCCAGTGCCCAAACTGGGGCCTCCCCAGTTCCATGGAGATCCCAGACGGAGCAGCTTTGTGGGGCAGATGGGTGGTCAGTGGGGACGGCACCCACCACAGCACCCCATGGGGACGGAGGGATTTGGGGACACATTCCTCCAGGGCAGGAGTCCGTGGTGGAGGGGGACAGTGGGGAGAGGGAAAGGAAAAGCCAGGAGGGGCCTTGTGGGGTCCCCATGTGGAGCAGAGCCTGGCAGGGCAACAGGAGGAGAGGAGGAACAGGGGGATAGAGAGGAGGAGGTGTGCAATGCGGTGGAGAGACAGATGGACAAGGCAGATGGGTGAGTGGATGGATGGATGGATGGATGGATGGATGGATGGATGGATGGATGGATGGATGGATGGATGGATGGATGGATGGATGGATGGATGGATGGATGGATGGATGGATGGATGGATGGATGGAGGAAGAGATGGGTGGATGCATGGATGGAAGGAAGGATGGAAGTGGATGGATGGATGGATGGATGGATGGATGGATGGAGGAAGAGATGGGTGGATGCATGGATGGAAGGAAGGATGGAAGGATGGAATAACAGACAAACACACAGTGAGAGATGTATGGATGAATGGACAGACGGACAGATGGATGAATGGAACAACAGGCAGAGAAATAGGTACTCATGGAGATGGGTGGATGGATGGGTGGCTAGAGGGATGGAGGGATGGAGGGATGGAAGGATGGAGGGATGGAGGGATGGGTGGATGGATGGATGGATGGAGTAATGGATGGGTGCATGGATATTCCTGGCTGGGCACCAGCCCCTTACCCGTGTCCTGCCGGAACTGGTGCATGGACTGGAGGTCGATGATGTAGGGCGCAAGCTGGACATCGACCTGGCCCAGCACCACGCTGCCGCGGGCGTCCTCCTTCAGCACGTTCTCGATGTGGTGGCAGACGGCGGCCGAGTAGGGCCGCCAGCGC
>NW_010424745.1:0-1322 GCF_000710305.1 Buceros rhinoceros silvestris
GCCCAGTGCCGCCCAGTGCTGCCCGGTTCCCAGCCAGTGCTGCCCAGTTGCCTCCAAGATGCCCCCAGCAAGGTCCTCTGGGCCACCCGGCACCTCCCCGGGTCACCGCCGTGTCCTCCCAGCTCTCCCTCTCCCTCCCAGTTCCCTCCCAGTGTCTCCCAGTGCGCTCCCAGTGACCTACCAGCTCCCCACCAGTGTCTCCCGGGATCTCCCAGTGCCCTCCCAGTTGCCTCAAAGATCCCACCAAGAAGGTCCTCTGGGTCTCCCAGCACCTCCCAGTGTCTTCCCAGCAATTCCTTTCCCTCCCAGTGCCTCCCAGTGCCCTCCCAGTGCCTCCCAGTGCCTTCCCAGTGCCTTCCCAGTGCTCCAAATCCCTCCCAGTCCCCTCCCAGTCCCTCCCCGTAAACTTCCATTGACAGCCAGTTGTGCCCAGTCCAGCTCCAGTTGCCTCCCATTGTCTCCCAGTGCCTCCCAGTTCACTCCTGTGGGGTCTCCTGCGCCACCCAACACCTCGTGTCACCCCCCTGGGTCCTCCCAGCTCTTCCAGTGTCCCCAGTCACCTGCCTCTTCCCTCCCAGTGCCTCCCAGTTCTTTCCCAATGCTGCCTCACTCCCTCTCCGTGGCCCCCAGTGTCCCCCAGTGCCTCCCAGCGCCTCCCAGTCAAACACCATTCTCTCTGCTGCCTGCCAAGTGTTACCAGTAACCTCCCGTTCCCTCCCAGCACCTCCCAGTTCCCTCCCAGTACCCCTCAGCATTTTCCTGGTGCCTCCCAGTGCTTCCCCATTCCTTCCCATGTGCCACCAGTCTGCTCCCAGTGCTCCCAGTTCACCTCCAACTCCCTCCCAGTGCCTTCCTCACTCCTTCCAGGCCCCACCAGTGCTCCCAGTACTTCCCAGTGCTCCCCTTGCAGCATTGCCCGGTACCCCCTTACCCACACCACTACGCTCCCGCTGCCTCCCAGTGCTCCCAGTTCAACCACAGCTCTCTCCCAGTACCAGTTCCATGCCACCCATTGCCTCCCAGTGCTTCCTCTGTCCCTCCCCCACACACCAGTATGCTCCCAGTGTCCCCACTTCACCTCCAGTTTCTTCCCAGTACTCCCACTCAGTGCCTCTCAGTGTCCTCCCAGCACTTCCCAGTGCTCCCCAGCGTCCCCCCCAGTGCCTCCCAGTGCCCCCCAGTGTCCTCCCAGTACCCTCCCAGTGCCCTCCCAGTGCCGCCCAGCATCCCCCCAGTGCTCTCCTAGTGCCCTCTAGCACCCCCAGCGCCCTTCCAGTGCTTCCCAGTGCCACCCAGTGCCCTCCCAGTGCCCTCCCAGTGCC
>NW_010424746.1:0-344 GCF_000710305.1 Buceros rhinoceros silvestris
GCCGGTTCCTCTCGTCCTGTCGCTTGTTCCTTGTAACTCCTAGGCCAGGCAGCTGGGGTGAGGGAGGTAGTAGGGTTCCTCGGAGCCCAAGTGTGTTACCAACCCTGGTGACAGGGACGCACCGCAACTGAACCCTTTGCTGCTGTGTTAAGAGCCTTGTTCCCCTCAGAGATACCACCTAAGGGAAAAAATGTAACTAACGAGGTTAAAACAATAGCTTGGTGGCTGGTTTTAGGGGGCAATCTGCTATAGAAAGGGACGTTCCAACTTCAGGCGGCTTCTTGCAGAGCAGGGATTAAACCAGCTCAGCCTTTGGGAAGAGAAGGTTTCACCCCCAGTACATC